>NC_141044.1:2462500-2580000 GCF_052040795.2 Danio rerio
TGAGATGCCTTAAATCATGTATGAGATGTTTTGAGCCCCATCTTGTTAGGTGAGAGAAAATCTCAAGCATAATTTATGAAAGAACTTATTGGATGTCTGGAAGGCCCAGTTCTGCCAGCGATGTTATCATCAGTTACTGTGCATTCTCTCACTCAAACACTGGATCACCGCAGCGCCTCCCCTCCCCTCAGGCCCCCTATTGGCTTCTGCTCCAATGTTACATGGCCTAAACTCCAAAGCAAGGATGCAGGCCAAAGTACAAGGCCAAAACATCAGCCAACTGGTGCTTTGGCGGCCGTCAGCCACCCACATTTTAAAGCGCCTCCTCTCAAACTCAACCCATATGACTCCCTTTAACCAATCCCAGCCCGGGCTCCCAGCTGTTTGCTATTGCCATTCACATGAGTGACAACCCGGCCGGCGTTTGCAGCAGGGGTCATCCATCACACTCCAGTGTGTGCTGACGCGCAGGGCTTCTCCACTCCCCAGCATCACATCATGCACACCCCCCCACCCGCCCTCCCTCGGCTGAAATAAGAGTCACATTGTTTTTTTTCCCCTTCGCACTGCTCCAGAGCTGCTGTGCAGGGTTCTCTCTACATAGGCGGCTGCCTGAGGACACGCTCCTACAAGGGAGCGATTCATCTAGAATAGGGGGGTGGAGATGCTGGAACTTCAGACGAGAATTTGCAGGCTGAGAGCGTTAAAAGTCACGATTATTTTCCATAATGTGGCAGTTCGGTGGTTAGCATCAGGCTGACCGTCCTACAAAAGGCTGCCTCTACAAACAAAGAGAGAGCTGAGCGCAGAACAGTGATGCAAGAGCGTTAAAGATGGCTGAAAAAGTAGTCTCATTTAATTGATTTGAGAGGAATAGTCGCAGTGTGATGATTTTTAGATGTTTCAAGAGTTCACACTTAGCTGATGATTTACAAAGCTTATTTGGCATGCTGTCCCGGGAGAGAGCCCCGAGCTCAAGGGCTCCTCGAGCCCGGGGCTTCCTCCCGTTGGCAGAGCAAGAAGGGAGCCTGAGCTCGGTGGATCTCAGAACTCCCCTGCCGCTGTAGCTAAGGGAACGTAAGGAATTAGACCAGCTTGATTGTTAAGTATGTTGAATGTCTTTGGATGGTGGGAGGAAACCGGAGAGCCCGGGGAAAACCCACGCGGACACGGGAAGGACATACAAACTCCCCACAGAAACACTCACCGGTCCTATCGAACTAGGACCGGCAGTATTCTTGCTGTGTGGTTCACAGTGCTAACCACTGGACCGCCGTGCCGCCCAATTACAGGTAAAGGAGGAGAATAGGGGAGGAGGGGGGTTTCTTCCAAACGAAGATAAAGTGAACTGAAAACTTAGACTATTTATGGTGCCTTAGGGCTCATATGATTGGAAGATTAGTGATTAGCAAATGCGAGACTGGACGTGATAAATCATAAGCACGTGATCCTCTCGAAATTAGTTTATGAATAAACTTCACTTATCATAGAGAGCTCAAATCTCAAATTAAAATCTGATGCATTTACATGCAATCAAATGCAACTTTGCTTGATATTGGGGTTTATGATGCTATATAGCGTGTTCATTTCTGTCTATATTACATTGATTCTGCATAGAGCGAATCCTCTATTATTCAAATAAAAGCTTTGACGTTACACTTAAGCTATTATATAATGTGTTCATTTAGCACAGAGATGCCCAAAGTTGGCCCATTGCAACCTTTGATATGGCCCGACCATCCCATCAGAGAGGAGAGAGAGAAAATGATGAGGAAGTGGTTGGGGCGAATGCCTTTAACAGATCATCATTTCTAATTTAAGGTAGCCGTTTTGTTTGTTTGTTTTATTGCTGAGCTACAAAAAAAAGATAGTTTAATGCTTTAATTAATCAGATTTTTAAAAATGTAAATACTGTCACTCGACCCATAGAGAACTATGCATAAGACCTCAATGAGCAAATCAATGCAAACACTAGTGCCATTCTGTTATAAATTAGATTGTTGTGATTTACCTGTAATAAGTTCATTATTAAATGCGAAAAACACTGTATAAGTTAATATAAAGCAATGTTTTCTAGTCATTTTTAAATATTATTAAAGAAATTAGGAAATTACCCATGGCTAGGCCTACACAGAATCTGCGTGTGCAGAAATCTGCAGATTTTTTGCCTATTGAGTCTGTTTATTTACTTGTGTAAATGTATATTTATTCAGTTTTTACATTTCAGTAATAATATTGACTAATATGAAAGTGTTTACTTGATTAATTCGCAATGCAGTTTATAAAGTCATATTTTCTGTCCTTCAGTAGATATACATTACATGAGAGACTTGCTTTGTTTACAAAATAAGTGGATCTAGATGGATTTGCATTGTAGACATTAAATAAAAGTAAACATTTTTATTTTTATTTATTTCATATATAACATTATTACTTATGATACTCCCAAAATAATCCACAGATTTTAACAAAATACTCAGAAGAAATAGTCCAAACTGACAGCAGATTCAGTCTGGCCCTACCCGTGGCTACTCTATTTACCTTCGACCCACTAGCCTCAATCACGTTTGTTTTTTGCCCTTTTATAAGAAAAGGTTTGGACACACCTGATTTAGCATTATGACATTTTCAAATTATTATCATGCAAAATATCTTAATAACAAAACATTCTCTGAATTATGCCATATATTACCATGAACTAACCTCTCAATTCATTGCTTTCTCAAGCATATAAGACTATCTTGATAAATGCAGTCAAAAACTAGAATAATTCAGCCAAATATACGTGTGCAACAGAAATAACTCTGCTTCTCTGAACTGATTTATACAGAACAGTTAATTTTACGTAAAGTGTTAAAGTAAAAGTACCCTTTAAAAGTAATGAAAAGTAACTATCAGTGGAAACGTAATTTAATTACACTAACTATATTACTTACACCCAGCACTTGTGGACATTACGTTTATACTTAACACAATGGCAATTAAATATAATATGCACACTGAAAAACAAGACAATTCATTTGATTTA
Source organism: Danio rerio (assembly GCF_052040795.2). Taxonomy (NCBI): domain Eukaryota; kingdom Metazoa; phylum Chordata; class Actinopteri; order Cypriniformes; family Danionidae; genus Danio; species Danio rerio. The sequence goes on from NC_141044.1 coordinate 2,465,529, forward strand.
CTTTTTTTTTTTTTAAAGGTAAAGGGTTGCAAACAATTTACATGGCCTGAATTATTTAGTAGTAATTAAATATTAATTCAGATAATAATTGTAAAACAAACCTCACAACTTGCTATACACTTTAATACACACTTATTTAACAACACATGCCAATTTGCACATAAAAGCTGCACATATTTAACGTTGTATATAGTAATATACCTGCACATACACTTGTCAATTTGTATATTTGCATCCACTACACTATTTTTTAAAATATATTTATTATCTGTTTGTTGTTCTGTCTCTGTAATTCTGTTGCACTGTAGAAGCTCGGTCACCAAAACAAACTCCCTGTATGTGTGAACATCCCTGACATTAAAGCCCTTTCCGATTCTGCATAGTTCTAAACAAACTAATACAATTGAATAATATTTACCTTAATTTGTTGGCCTAAATAAATTGTTTGCGACCACTTACCTTAAAAAAAACCTTAAATCCAATGAATCTGTTTGTTTTTATTCGGTGTAGAAATGATGTGTCGTATTAACCAGTTACCAAAAAGTGTCATCTTCCATTTAGATGGTCTATGAAACACTCTTCAAAACTCTACAAGATTAAAGTGGTTGCACATATGATTGTCTAAGCTTGTAATTTAAGTGTCGATTAGCTTGTGACCACCTTCAAGTAACGAATCTGAATGGCATCAGCTCGTACAGAAATGAATGGAAGTACACAAGCCCTGCAGCAGTCAAAGGACGGCCTGTCATTACAGACCAATCTCTTTTGTAATTCCATGACAGTCTGTAGAGGCGTTAGGGCACTAGCATTTGGGCTGCAGGGCCGCAAAGGCCTCATTTCCATCTCTATAGCCTGCCGTAATGTTTGCCCACACACTGATAAAGAGGGTCCCATCAGATGTAAGGCGGCACCAGAGTGGGTACAGATTGGTGGGTGGGTGACAGCCCTCAACATTGTGAGCTCTTGAAAGGATAAAGGGGGTTAAAACACGCAGGATGGGACAATTACAAGATTCAAACAAAGGCAGGCAGGCTTAGCCGAAACCGTCACATGCACGCTTTAACAATGGAAAAAGTTCTTGTTTCCTCCACTGATTCTGGAGAGCACTAAACACTCTCTTTTCCCTTGGCGAGAGCTTCTTAGGGCACGACCTGATTAAGTATTTAATGTTAACCACTGACAAAAGAAGCCAGATTAACAGAACTTCTCTTGTCTGTTTGCCCCTGGTACGTTCATTTGACCAGTTCTAATGAATAATTCCCTTAAATGTGACACAATAGTTATCATAATTACGAGAACCTGACAAAACATCCAGCATCCACCGTTTCCTGCTGAGAATCGCACACACAGCCTTGTGGGATTAGCCATTTCCTTAGCAAACCAGGCAGCTGAATCACTAACACAGGCACACGGCTCGAATATGAGACCAATCATCATCCTGACATCATCAACCGAAGATTTCAATGATTTTAACACCTGTTATATGGGAACAGGTGGTCTACAAGCCCAAAATATAGTGTGAGTGCACCTGAATTTTGTGTTGGTAAATGTTCCAACAGGCCAGGGCTGGGTGATAGGAAATAAAACTCATATCCGGATTTAAGTATTCTCATATCTTGATAACTATTTATCATGATATTGTAAATTTAACCAATTATAATATATTGGGGGGGGGGGGGATGCAGTGGCGCAGCAGGTAGTGCTGTTGCCTCACAGCAAAAAGGCCGCTTGTTCGATCCTCGGCTCAGTTGGCGTTTCTATGTGGAGTTTGCATGTTCTCCCTGCATTTGCATGGGCTTCCTCCGGGTGCTCCGGTTTCCCCCACAGTCCAAAGACATGCAGTACAGGTGAATTGGGTAGGCTAAATTGTCCGTAGTGTATGAGTGTGTGTGTGAATGTGTGTGTGGATGTTTCCTAGAGATTAGTTGCGGCCGGAAGGGCATCCGCTGCGTAAAAAATGAGCAGGATAAGTTGTTGGTTCATTCCACTGTGGCGACCCCGGATTAATAAAGAGACTAAGCCGACAAGAAAATAAATGAATGAATGATATCATTGCCTTCAGTGATTTCCTGAAGATAAACAGCAAAAAAATAATGCAACTGGAATACCTACAGCAGTCGCCATCATCGATTTCATGTGATGTCAGAGATCGAGATCTGATGACGTGTGCAGGTGTTGTAGTGCTTTTCCATTATTAGGGCTGAAATTTGATGCCTCTTTCTCTTTATACTCTGTTTTATGGGCCAGGGGGAAGGGGTAGGGGTAAAAAAAAAAATTGAAATAGGATTGGGCCTAAACGTCTCGTCACACCCCTATAGTATATATTGACCAAATGTATACGACTATGTACATTTTAAATACTTAAAAATCTACTGATTATAGCTGTCTTTTTATTTAGAACTTCTGAAATATAATCTTAAAATGTAAAATTAATAATAATAATATAAAATAAACATTTACAAAAACTAATTACAGGTTAAAACAGAAATGCAACATTTCTTGTCGGCTTAGTCCCTTTATTAATCCGGGGTCGCCACAGCGGAATGAACCGCCAACTTATCCAGCAAGTTTTTACGCAGCGGATGCCCTTTCAGCCGCAACCCATCTCTGGGAAAAGAAATGCAACATGTCGCTAAATAAAATGCAAAATAAAAACATTGCACTTTCAAGATTTCAACTCTTACACGATGCTGTTATTCATGTTTCTGTCTGCATCCCTGTGATGGCATGTATCATCTTAAACTATTTATTTTAATAAGTGATGAAGTATGGAGAATACTTTTGATTCTGTCCATACGACATGCATTGTCATATTTCACAGCCATAATCCAGGCCTGTCTTTGTAACTAATCAGCAACCCACTGACCTTGTTCAAAGATTACAGCAGAAGACATTACAGGGACACTACCCACTTTATGAGCAGTTACGCAACGCTGAAGACAAAACAGACACTTTTCACATCAAACACCAATGTGCCTCATCCAAATGGAGATTTTGCAAACCGTTGAGCTCGATCTTCTGTATAATGTCTCCAAGCATCAGCACGAGTTTCTAAACTATTATGAAATTCAAAAACTGATCGATTTCAACTTGCACAACCACTAAACACAGGCTAGCAGGAACCACAACCGCAAGGATGACAGGGATGAGCGAAGCAGCCATTTTGCCAGAATCAAGATGTGTATTTGTAAAGGCTGTACTTTCAGACGGACTCTTGATCTGGTCTACTCACGAGCCAATCAACAGCCTGGTTATCTTCCCTGCTCTCTGATTAAGTTTATTATTGCCTTTGCTCTACTTTTCCCAAGCACTCGGTAACAAAGTTCACAAGTGGAGTCCTAACTCCCTAGTTAATAATAACACTCCTTGGACAGCCCATACTGAGGGTGGATGCTGTGGATGAATGCGAACTAAAGAAGTACAGATGTCTAAAACATTTATTGATGACCTGCTCAGATGGAGAGGTTTTGAAGTGTGGTAGTAAACACTTATTCTCTCCTAAAATCTCATTGGCAGACACAGACCGGTCGGATTTTCCCATTCAAACTGCTGTTACAAAAATCATACATGACGTCTAACAAGAGACACTTCTCAGAAAAGGACACCAGGTCTGCTTTACAGCTTGTATATGATGGTTTCAGGGGTTATACAATTATACGGTAAAGTCGGCTGCATTTTATATATGCTCAAAAAATTAATTTTGCTGCTCTACTTAATTAAGATGAGTTAAAACAACACAATTCTTACTTTTTTGGAGCGCAACTTCATTCTTTTTGCTAAATTAAATGTAATTTAATTAACTTAATTTGTGTTGGGACAACATGGAGTTGTGTAGAACCCAGCATTTTTTACAGTGTATTAATACACGCAAAAAATTATGTTTCCAGCTTGTTCAAACTAGTTATTTCAAATAAGCTTAACAAAATCCTAGAGTTTTTTAGAGTTTCTAGAGTAAAAAAAAAAAAGTAAGTTAACTTAATTCCTTCAACACAAATTGATTGTGTGGAAGCCAGGATTTTTAACAGTGTAGTTGCAATCTTTACAATCTTTTAAAGTTCAGCAGGAAACTGGAAGTTTCTGAGACTTTTATTTCAGTATGTTGATGTACTTCCAAATGAAATGGAATATTGAGTAGGGGGCGGGGCTTTCTTTTTACGCATAATTAGCGTGCGGCAAAACCATACCTGTCAACACTGGTATGTAAAAATACGGGATATAAAATCTGGTTCACTTATTATTCATGTTTAAATATTGTTAAGTGTATTTGTCTGTTTAAAAACGCACCCAAATCCAAAAGTGTCCACTTTCGCTCCTCTTCAAATTGCATGTACAGAAGCTGATCTGGGAACAGTGCTTTATAGGGAGTGCGTTGGTCTGTCAGCGCCGATACATGAATTGGCCGATTCAGAGGCTGAATAGGAAGGGTGACGATTGATGCACAGCTTTAATGGACATTAATAAATGCGGCTGTTTTTATATTCAAGTCCAAAATAAGCCAAAGCATAATAGTCTTGAACAGCTCCTGCAATCATCACATTTGAGATCAGCTCTTTGATGCTACTCTCACTTTTCTTGGAAAGATTAAAAATTCAGGAGAAGTACTGGAAAACATGTAGATGGGATGATATTGGGATAGAATGGTAAAATACGGGGGAATCCCAGCAAAAATGGGAGGGTTGACAGGTATGCGTCAATCTAACAATAATAGGGACGTGCTTAAATATATGTGCCATCAAACTAACATCAAGGAATGACCACTACTCCAAACGCAGAGGCTAATTTTCGGAAAAATTTACCAAAACACCTTTTTAACTTGCTATAATTGTTCACCTAAAGCAGGGGTTCCCAAACTTTTCAGCCCGTGACCTCCAAAATAACAATGCCAGTGACTCGCAAAGAAAAAACAAAAACTGAAAGGCTTATTTATTTGCATGTTTTTTCAATTTATTTAACATGTTAATGTTACTATTAACTACTATTGTGTCCCTTAGTAGGTTATGAATAACATGCTAATTCTAATAGTTCAATAAAATTAATTAGATTTTTGGAAATTGCCGTTGTCCTGTGACCCCCAGGATGTCTAAACTTCCACTTCAGGAACCACAAACCTAAAGAATAGTCCACTAGCAAAATAAACGTTGTGGATTTTGATTCCACTCGAAGTACTATTCAGCATTTATATTGCCAGTAGCGAACTTTGAAGACAGATTTTCCCAAGTAGATGTGAACTTTCACATTATTGATCAGGCTTAGTTTTCCACATGCCGTCAGGGTGGGTCCCTCACAAATATCCGAGCGTGTAAGCCTGCTTTGAAATAGGTGTTGAAGGAGGGCAGCGTTTCTGTCTGCTCATTGTGTACACAGCCCCTGATGGGAAAGGCCAGGTTTCAGGAGAAGAATAAACTTTGCTGCCTGTCTTTTGTGCCGTCTCCTCAGGGGCACGTCAGCAGAGCCTGCCCCATTGACTCCTTGTTTCCCATGGGAGCTAGACGGTGTACCATTAACCCTAGACCAGAGAGACAGACACACCTCTACCTTTTCACCTGGCCATTTCCAATTCGCAGCCCGAAATTGGGCTTGAGCGTCCACTTTAGAGCCCTAGACTTGTCCAACCCAACCCCCTCCCCACAGCATTTCAGCCGGCTCCATCACAAAGACGCATTTATTTTGGAAACAGTAGCCAGCATATCAGCACGGTTATCTTTTCTAATGCTGATGTCCCTAAACAGAAGAAGCGTGGCCTCGTGTCATTTCAAAATGGCTGACCTGTCATCATAGAGTGTTATTCTAAAGGTATAATGACTCAAGGTCCTGCGGTGGATTTTGGGAGATGTTGCAATACTCTGAGTGGACTTAGTGTGGCTTTTTGGAAGAGTTCTTCAGTATTGATGATTGCATGATAGGACTGATATGGATCTAATGACCACAACTGCACTAATTAATTTTTTTTTTACCATTCTTGCAACCGGTGTCATTGCAATGTCTACAGTAGTCACCATTTGAAGTGCATCAAAAAAAGTTTGTCCAACAACAAGAATGGCTGTTCAATAGTTTATCTTTGATGAAAGGTTTAGATCCACTTTAAATGTTGTTGATTAATGCACGCCTCACCAGAAATGTAATGAGAGTTGAGTTTAGCACGAGGTACAAATAAATATGCATAGGTTAAACTGTGCCTACTGCCTACTGCACTCTCAGAAGTAAAGGTACGCGAGTTGTCACTGGGGTGGTACCTTTTCAAAAGAGTGCAGGGTTGTCAAGATACTGTAATGTAATGTGTGTTTATATAGCGCATTTATTGTGTATGGCCGCACACCCAAAGGGCTTTAAAATCATGAGGGGGGGTCTCTCCACACCACCACCAGTGTGCAGCATCCACTTGGTTGATGCGACGGCAGCCACAGGACAACGGCGCCAGTGCGCTCACCACACACCAGCTATTGGCTGATTGGCTGATAGAGCTAATTCGGTGGATGGGGATGATTGGGAGGCCATGATCGTAAGGGCCGATTGAGGGACTTTGGCCAGGACACCGGGGTTACACCCCTGCTCTTTCACGAGAAGTGCCATGGGATTTTTAACGACCACAGAGAGTCAGGACCTCGGTTTAATGTCTCATCCGAAAGATGTAAGATACTGGAATTCGGTACCAATCGATTAGGAAATTTAAAAAACTTGAAAGCGTTTTTAAGTCGCATCGATCAGCTGTCATAAGCTGACATACGAGCGATCCGCTGATGAATCGTGGCTTTAAAACGTTCCAGTGTCCCTGTACCTGTGGTTACACTCCTTAAACAGGGGAGAGTTCAGTGAACTGATGACCTTCACAACAAATCACAATCATTTCTATTGAGCACATGAACACATTGGCAAATCAGCACTGTTTTAGAAGTGGGGTCAAATGATAGCAGGACAGTCATTTTTAAAATTTCAGTATCGATTGGTACCGAACTCCAGTATCATGACAACCCTACTGCATACACTTGACCCAGAACTATAAATTAGGCTTTAGTCTGAAAGCAGGCATTTCTATTCAGGTGGTATTTTGCACATCAGGTCTAAACTTTTTGCATGCGCATATCCTAAAAATCTGTCATGCACAGACACCTTGCACACTATGTTCAATTCGTAATAATAATCAGTTGTGAAAAAAATAAAATAAATAAAAATTGCAACACTATTCAAGTAGAGTCAAGCAGTGATTCCTCAGTTCTCCTCCTTCAAAAAAAAAGTGCTGTGCAGGATTATCCCAAAATTCAGCATTGATAACAGGAAATCTATGGCATTTTGATCCTTGCCAAATTTCAGTAAACAAATCAATCCCGAACAGAGACTGACAGTACTTCAAACAAACAGCGGCATGGGAAAGGTGCATGCCAGGCATTGAAACCAGCATGCATTAGTGTAAAGCAGTGGTTCTCAACCATCCGCCATGTTCTGTCTTTATATTACGCACTTTGCTTGTCGTTAAGAGCTCATTGCTGGAAGTATCAACAACTTGGATTCTGGCTTTCCCTTGTAGGTTGGCTCCGCACTGACTAAACACCTCTTACAATGCCTTTAAGGGACGTGGAAAAAAGGGTGGCATGGTGCCAAGACGGTCACTGGTTTGAAGCCCGGCTGGGCCATTTGGCATTTCTGTGTGGAGTTTGCATGTTCTCCCTGTGTTGGCTTTGGGTGTTCTAGTTTTCCCCACAGTCCAAACACATGCGCTATAGGGTAACTGAATAAACTAAATTGGCTGTAGTGTGTGTGTGTGTGTGTGTGTGTGTGTGTGTGTGTGTGAGAATGTGAGTGTGTATGGTTTGAGTGTTTCCTGGTACTTTGTTGCACCTGGAAGGTAATCCTCAGCATAAAACAAATGCTGGAATAGTTGGCGGTTCATTCCACTGTGGTGACCACTGATAAATAAAGGATGAAGCCTGAGGAAAATGGATGGATGATGTAAAAACAAACCAAACCCCATTTTTTTTATGACGGACAACATTTTTGGAGGCAGCGTGTAAACGTGAGACACAACGAGAGGTCTTTCTTAATATTTAAAAGTGCAAAACATTTGGATTCAGTGCCTTTTAGTCAAGACAAAGATGTGAAAAGTCGACCATGACACACTGTTTTGTCATTTTTCGAAAAGAAAACGTAGGCCAGGAATGCTCGGTGGAGGTTCAAAGCCTCAAGTTCCTTCCTCCCGTCCTCGTCTTCACTTACTCCCGCTGTCTCCGCCTTTGTCCTAAGGCCAGTCCAGTAATCTCATCCTCCCTTCCCCCCCTACGCTCCCAGCAGCTGTGCAAAGGGATGCTCTCAGGTGGAGGCCCGTGTGTTTGCACAAGAGGTTGCAAGAAGGTGTGCGGTTGACTTCTTTACAAGCCTGAGGTGCAGCAGGACTAGGGGCATGCGCTCCAGTCTCTGTGGATACGAGGTGTGTCCTGTGTTTGCAGAACAAACAACAGTACCTTTTCAGCTCATGACAGAAGATGGCAGGACATTGTATGTGTGCATGGGTGTGGATGGGTATGTGTACGGTTCGGTGTCGAAGAAGAGGGTGACCGGGAAGGTTGTTATTTACTTGAATGATCAGTTTCATATTTATCAGAAGCTGGAAGGGCATCCGCTGCATGAAACATATTCCAGAGTAATTGGTGGTTCATTCCGCTGTGGCGACCCCTGATAAATCAGGGACTAAGCGGAAGGGAATCAAATAGCAAATTTAAATATGAACCGAGACACTGCACAAGAAATGTTCATGGCACCGCGCTTTAGTTTGCTAAAAGACAGCAAGACAATGTGAGGTGATGAGCACAAACCACGCCTCACATAGTCAGGGTGTTGAAATCTGTTTGGCAAGGAATCCAAAGTGCCATTTAATGGGTAGTTAATGATTGTTAATGACAAAAAAGATGATGTTATTGTTAAGCTGGAAACCAAGACACTTCTTTAAAGTACATTCAGGTAATTAAACTCATTGCACCATTTAAAGTGATCAATTTAAGCTATATATATTTGTCTACTACGGCATAATTTTATTGTTGACATCTGTAGTCTGCACAAGATATAATTTCAGCAAGGATCACAATGTGCGCATCCGCAATAGTCACATTGTAACATCCGCAATGTTGAGTCTGAATTTAAGCTGATCAGGAGCTACAGAACACACGTGATTTGTAGAGTCAAGTTTAACCATAATAGAGTGAAAGTTTGTCAATTTCATATTTTTAAGGCCTGCGATTGAGAGTTTCAAGAAAGTTTAAAACATTTGGGCACAAAAAAAATAATGATTTTGGAAGATTAATTGTATTAGAGATTTTTTATACAGGCTTTTTTATCTTACTTAGAATCTGTCTTGTTCCTAGTCTAAATATCTACATTTCAAAGCAAAAACAAGATTTTACTTAACTTTACTTTAAGAAAAAAGGAAGAACTTGACTTATTTCTTCTGAAGGTAAAAACAAAACAATATTTTTACTTTGCTTTGTCTCATTTCTAATCGAAATAACTAGTAAAGTAAGAAAAAGCATTTGGTTTTCATTGTGATTATCCAATTTCTGTACCTAAATACTGATAGAATCCTGAGAAACTGTCAAATAGTGCTATTCAAACCATTTTGTGAAACTGTATTCATACTGTGATATTTTTTGCAAAAAAATACAACATCATAATATCAGAATTTTCCAATATCGTGCAGCCCTAATCTGTTTATTCATACAAAACGCCACTATTTCTGTTAATGATTGCAGCTCTCAAAAACAATGTTCATTTAAGTATTTAAAAATTACACATCAGTTCAAACTAAATGATCTAGCTAAAGCAAGAATGCATGAATCATAACACTTTTAACATTATTTAAAACTACATTTTTAAAGACGGCAAAGGTAGTGCTGAAAATGGAAACGCAAACAGGATGTCTGAGGTCCAACATCATCATTTAATTCAAATGCTTTATCAGACGCACATAAATAAACAAGATCCGGACTGATGTTTCTAGACTGCCTGACAGTGATTGATATATTCGGAATGGTTCAAATATTAAAGCACAGATTGTAGCGTATATGAACGTGATATGAATAAAGGTCAAAAACGAGACATCTCATCTTAACGTGTGCATCAAATTTAATTTACAAAAGTGATTTTTTATTAAAAACTACCTCAGCACCGTTTGTGAAAAAAGTAAAATTCATGTTTGAAAATGTTCATTTTACCTTAAGCATATTTTTTTTGTAATAATTTTATTTAAAATTCTAGTCATATTTTCACCTATATTAATTAAACTAAATAAAGTATTAGGTGACCACACTTAAAAGTAGGCATAAATTATTATAAACTGCTTTACTTATTTAAAAATAATGGGAGAAAACCCATCGCTTTGAATGGCAAAATTAATTAGTATTATAATTACAGTTAATTCGAGTTTTGCAGCTGCACTGTGATCCTTAAATACAGTCCTTGAATATGTTGTCAACTGATCCTTATTCTAAATATGCTTAACAATTATTTGCAAGACACACGTATTAACACTTACATTTATATTACACTATCTTTTACCCATACACACATGCATTACTTTAGAAGTTGAAGTCAGAATTATTAGCCCCCTTGAGTTATTAGCCCCCCTGTTAATTTGTTTTCCCCAATTTCTGTTTAATGGAGAGAAGATTTTTTTCAGCATATTTCTAAACATAATAGTTTTAATAACTCATCTCTAATAACTGATTTATTTTATCTTTGCCGTGATGACAGTAAATAATATTAGACTAGATATTTTTCAAGACACTTCTACCCAGCTTAAAGTGACATTTAAAGGCTTAACTAGGCTAATTAGGTGAACTAGGCAGGTTAGAGTAATTAGGCAAGTTATTGTATAATGATGGTTTGTTCTGTAGACTATCGAAAAAAAATATAGCTTTAAGAGGCTAATAATATTGACCTTAAAATGGTGTTTAAAAAATTAAAAACTGCTTTTATTCTAGCCGAAATAAAACAAATAAGACTGTCTTTAGAAGAAACAATATTATCAGACATACTGTGAAAATGTCCTTGCTCTGTTAAACATCATTTGTGAAATATTAAAAAATAAATAAAAATCAAAGGGGGACTAACAGTTCTGACTTCAACTGTAAGTCATATTTACCTATATTTTGTAAACCAAATTGCCTCCATTTACTCGCCTTTCTAAAAGCCGATCATTTAATCCGGTAAACAACACTGTGTTGTCATCTCCACCACACGCACTACTAATTAGCAACACAAAAAAATGACAACAAAGACCATCGATGTCACCAACAGACTCTGCTCGAGATGCGGTCAACAAGTCATGTTTGCTGAGCTGCATCCCAGGATTACATCTTTTCCCAGCATGCACTGCAGCTGCCAGGTAAGATGTCATTAGGGCAGCTCATCCTTGCAGGCTATATTTGTTATCCTTTGAGTGGCAGCGTGGCAGAGAGAGGAGAGCAAACGGACACTTCTTGGCTTTCGATTAGCGCCTGACATAAGAAGAGCAGATTTGCACTGTTTACACAAAGGCCTGTCTGCATGTCCTCAGGCGTTAGCATGCATTGCACAACAATATAGCCTTTTTTGGGACTCAAGGCGTCCCGACCACAATTTAAGACCATGCATTATAGTGTAACGGTGTCATTTGTGTTAGGGATGTGCAATATATGTCTGTATCCACAGTAGTCGCTTCATAGGATGTGCAACGTAGAGTTGGGATTATAAGTGACCGGGAGCCACAGTTCAGAACATGTGAGATCTGAAGTTCATCACTTCACTTAGTTTTTAAAGCCTGCGACTGTTGTGAGCATTTAAAGAAAGTTTAAAGCATTCAGGCAGAATAAATCACACCGTTTGCAAGTGTTTTAAGAACTGTAGTTAGGAGACATGAAGGACTTTAAGTATTATGTATTTTGTGAATGTGTTCTGTAAATGTTGTCTGTTTTAAGTGACAAGATATTTTCAACAATAAGGTAACTTTAATAAAGATGAATTGTATTAAATTATTCATACTATGAAGACTATACATTAATATTTTACATTATTATACAGTGTTATAGTGTTATTTTACATTACTATACAGTGTTATTTAACATTAAATACAGTGCTATTTAACATGACTATAACGTGTTATAGTGTTATTTTACATTACTATACAAGTATTACAGTGTTATTATACAATAAGTAGTGCTATTTTACATGACTATAAAGTGTTATAGTGTTATTTTACATTACTGTACAGTATTACAGTGTTATTCAACATTAAATACAGTGATATTTTACATTACTATACAGTGTTAGTGTTATTTTACATTACTGTACAGTATTACTGTGTTATTTAACATTAAATACAGTGATATTTTACATTACTATACAGTGTTATAGTGTTATTTTACATTACTGTACAGTATTACGGTGTTATTCAACATTAAATTAAGTGCAGTGTAATTTTACATATTTTACATCATAAAAAATGTTTATTTCACAACTGTACAAATTACATTACTATATAATGTTAGTGTTGTTTTACATTGCTATACAGTGTTATTTTACATCAAAAATGTTGTTAAATTCATATTTATGTTTGCTTTATTTAAAATAAGACGATACACTGTTATTTTACATCAAAAGATTGTTTAATTTAAATTAGTTTGCTCTAATTTAACATTACAGTGACATTACAGTGCTATTTTACATTAATATGCAGTATTATAGTGTTATTTTAAATTACTATATAGCATTATTTTACATGTTCTACATCAAAATGATGGTTTATTTCACATTTATGTTTGCTCTATTTAAAATAAGATTATACAGTGTTATTTTACATTACTATACAGTGTTAATTTACATATTTATAGCAAAAAAAACTGATGTTTATTTCATATTTATGTTTGCTTCATTTAAATTGAGACTATACAGTGTTATTTTACATTACTATACAGTGTTATAGTGTTATTTTACATTACTATACAGCGTTAATTTACATATTTATGGTAAAAAAAATGATGTTTATTTCATATTTATGTTTGCTTCATTTAAATTGAGACTATACAGTGTTATTTAACTACTATACAGTGTTATAGTGTTATTTTACATTACTATACAGCGTTAATTTACATATTTATGGTAAAAAAAATGATGTTTATTTCATATTTATGTTTGCTTTATTTAAATTAAGACTATACAGTGTTTTGTACATTACTTTACAGTGTAATTTCACATATTTTTACCTAAAAAACTATGTTTAATTCACATTTATGTTTACTCGATTGTACTTATCTTTGCTCGTACACTGAACAAAAACTATTCATTGGATTTACAATTTTTTTTAGACATTTTTAATGCAAAGAATTAATATGGGCTGAATTTAAACTAACAAATCAAGTTGACCATTACTAAATTGAATGTGTTTGTTTAAATTCAGCCAATACAACCTTAAAAAAGTAGTAAATTAATTAATCTACTTTGTAGTTTTAAGAATATCCCAATCAATCTCTAAATATATATATTTTTTAGCTATTTGGTGAAATATTCCTACTGTAATATATAAACATATGAAACTGCAGAAAGTTAAACATTGCAATGCCAGATTTGTCAGATATCGCGCAGCCCTAGCTTGCGTTCCTGCTCCCTCACACGTAACCATGCAGAAACTGGTTGTGCGATGCTGTTGGCCTCTTTTTTCCTGTCTGCAACCACCCATGTCTTGTCTGTTCCACCCTTTCTTCCCTCCCTCCCTCTCTTTCATTCTTTCTCTCTCTCTCTCGTCCAGCTCCGCTAAGCAACAAGTGCCGCCTGTGAGTACCACCCCTCCCCCTGTCCCAGCCTCCAGAAGCGATCGCAAATCCTGCGAGCAACTGCCAGCTGACAAAACTGTTTAGTCAGCAAGAGAGACTTTCAGGCAGGGAGGGAGAGCGAGCGAGAGAGTTTCAGGCTTGAGAGAGCAAACGAGAACTGAGACAGAATAAGAGCTGTGCATCAGTTGAGCCACACTATTGGCCATATTCTTGACCTACGAGCGGATGCAGACATCGCAATCTTTAAGGCTCGAGACTTCCAGTCAAATAGGGTGTGTTTAGAGTATGCCGTTACAAAATTGCCTATTTAAGGCCTGTGATCTTCACCTCCTGATTGATTTACAATATAAAGTGGGTCTCTACAAGAAGCACTGCATTCAATTCCATTGTTTTCTGCCATGTCTTTAAACATTTTACTCCAGTATTTTCAATGGAGTTTCTGCGCTAGCCTGCTGCTCCTGACGGCGCTTACATTTAAACAGCTTTTCATCTTGTTTACCCTTCAACAACTAAATTAATGCTTAAGTCTATTTAATGGGTTTTTTTTAATTACATTACAACATCGATGCTGTAAAGGAACCGTATAAAAGTCACATTTACGCCCCATTCACACAGGGCTTCAGCGTCATCGCTTAAAACAGGGCGTGTCTGAAGTTGGGGCTGACGCAATTGTCATAGCAGCGTTAGCCAATGAAATTAGTCAGCAATAGGCCACTGTCTGAGCTGATGAAATTGCATACAGCAATATGATTGGCTGACGCTTTCATCGGCGCTTGAAAAGTTGAGCAAGTCCCAACTTCTGCAGTGAGCAACGCCTCTGAAGTGGCATCAACGGATCCACAATGCAGTTCGGCAACGCCTGACGTCACCCATTCAAAGTAAATGGGAAGCGTTGAAGCTGATGCCATGTGTGAATGGGGCGTAAGCTTTCACCAGGAGTTTATTGGTAGGGGAAAAACACTAGCTATGCATATAGGACATTTTAGCCAATATCAAGCAAGACAGTACACAAACATGTTGCATGCTAATGGCAGCTAAAATCTAATTGTAGCTATAACTTTTGAACAAAATAAGATCACTCAACCAAACTTGAGACACATACATGGTCAATTGCTCATTCACTTCCATTGATTTCTAAATGTTCTAAACAGCTTTTTACACTGGTGCTGGTAAACACCAATCAGAGAAGAGATGTCACAAAAGAGTGAGGGGAGATCATTAAAGGGAAAGATAGTTCACCCAAAAATTTTAGCAATTTAAATTTAGATTTCACGTGGATTTTAAGGATTACAAAGACATGCGCACAAGTGCACTCGTAACAACCCTGCAGGGACAGGACATCAACATTACATCAGATTGCGGTTGTGCCCCAACATTTCAGAGATGTGGCATTTTGTTTGAAAACAAAAATTGGGTTAACGTCAGAACTGAACAGAAATGTCCAACCTAAAAATTAACGTCTAATGATGTTACAGCCTGACGTTAGGTGGACGTTACCAATATGATGTCCAGCAACAGATTTTGGTTGCCATACCTGTTGAATAAATGTCGGTTTTTGGTTTAGGATGTTGGCTCGAGGTTGGATTTTAGTCACTTTCCAACACAACCCAAAATCTACCAAATATCAACGTCATTTGATGTTGTTATTGGTGATCAAAATAACGTTGTCCTTAGACCCTAGCTAGACATTGATTTTGGTCACCTGACGTCATGACCTAAATCTAACCAGATATTAACGTCTTATAGCATTGTGTGCCTGCTGGGAAACGATGCAAACCTTCCTAAATAAACAAGACTTGTAATTTTGATTTTCTCAATGACTTTAACATATACTCTAAACAGTTATCTTAAAAAAAACTAAATAAAAAACTACATGGAGGATAAAGTGCCTGGAAAAATGATGACTTGTGGTGTCAAAACTACTAGGTCTGTTCATGGAGCTGTCTGAATCTCAGAGAGGGAAAACAGTTGTGTGGCTAACTCGCTATTGTTCGAACACTTCCTTCATCTCTTTCCCCTCCGCCTCAGAGAAGCAGCAAGTTTCACTTCCTGTCTTTCCTCTCATCTCCTCCATTTTTTTCTCGCTCTCCTTCCCTGCCCTGCCTCTCTTTTCTCACTCCTGTCCTTTCCTCCATTGTGGCATTCTTTCACATCGGTGATAGCCGTTGGGTTAGACTTTGAACTCTTAGCAAATACCAACTTTATTTGCTGGCTGGAGCAGCTTGGGGGAGACGCAGGGAAAGGTGATAAGAGCGGCTGCTGTAACAGAGTTTCAGAAGTGTTTAGGAGGCATCGTCAAAAGCCAGAATAGATGCATTCAGCCTGATGGCTCATTAGCCTGATGACTGGTAAACAGGAGGAATGATTGGGTCTGTACTATGATGAAAGACCCTCGTCAATCAGAAGCATGACAAAACAACCTCTTCAAATAGATCGTGCTAAACAGAAAATAGAAATGATTTAAATTAATCCGACAATACACGTGGATTCAGAGTTTTCAGTCAGTGTAAAGCTTGCTATTATAGCACTAGCATGTTTAAAGAGACATTTCACCCCTAAACTTATAAACTTATATGAATTTCTTTCTCCTGTTGAACACAAAGCAAGATATTCTGAAGGATGTTGGGGGAAAACAGTCATTGACATCAATACCAGGAACAAAAACAGGGGGAAAAAATATTAATACTATAAAATTCAATGGCTGTTTTTCCTCCGACATTTTCAGTATATCTTCTTTTGTGTTCAGAAGAAGAAAGAAACTGAGATGGGTTTGGAACAAGTAAAGCATGAGAACTTTCATTTTTGGGTGAACTGTCCCTTTAAGGAAGGGGTGTGCCCAGTCGTTTTCGTATGAAGGGCCAAAAACCAAATATCATTGAGAGCCGTGGGCCATAGATAAATATACCAAACTATTTTACATTAAAGTTGCCATGGGTAATTTCTTTCTTCATGTCATAATATTTATAGATAAATGGAAAACATTACTTTAAATCGTTTTATTTAATACCTTTTAATATAACGTATTGCTTTAAAAACATACAATACATTGATCACACATTGTAGTTCAATACTGAAAACAACAGTCAAGCAGAACCTGCCTTTGCCTTGATTTGCTCACCAAAGTCTCTGCATTGTACATTTTAAACAACAATTTACACCATTGAATTTGAAACAGTTAGCTTTTTTGTAGCTTAACAAAAAATCAAAGATATAAAATGTTACGTTAAATATGAAAAGAATATTTCTAAACTATCCCGATTGTTCTCCCTCACTTCTCAGAAGGGATGGTTGGCCAAATCAAAGGTTACCGTGAGCCAACGTTGTCCCGCTGGCTCTAGTTTGGGCATCTCTGCTTTAAGGCATTCTTATGGTTGCCAAGCTACTTTAAATGTGGCTGCTATGATGTTCTAAAACTACGAGTTTGCTTTTGCATTTTTAAAAAGTTGTGGATAATAATGACAACATCATCAAATTGATCCTCATCAACAAGAACCCATGCAAATAACTGAAACTCAATAGAAATGCATACAAGGCCAATATTTGGCACTTTGCTGCATTTGCGCACATACAGACCTTTAATCCAGGATGGTCACTTTGAATGTCGGGTACATAAACATGATATACCCGACAATCAAAGTGACCATCCTGGATTAAAGGACTGCATCCTGGACATGCCCTATGCATGGCACTTGATTTTGCCAAGTATGATGCGATCCAGGATTAACACCTATGTTGATCGTGGAAAATCTTTGTTGGAAAATGCAATCCATACAAATAATAGTTGAATAACAACCATGTAGAAGAGCATAAACCTAACCTTAAGCCATAACATACTGTAAACACATCCCTTTATTCTGATTGGCTGATTAGAATGTTGTTCCAGGATCAACATAGATGTTAGTCCAGGAACATATCCTACTTGGTGAAATCAGGTTGGCGATATGCATGCATATGATAGGTAATTTTAATAGTTTACATGGCATTGGTTTTTGCACATCAACCCCACTTTCATTTGCCATTCTACCCTCAAATCCCATTTTTGGGCCTTAAAAACACAGTCCTCATTGAAGTGAATGGTTAAAATACATAAAAAGTTGACATTTTGTTGAAATATTGTCACATAAACACTTCCTCTAAGTGTTGCTATGTAATTGCTAGGTAGTTTTATCATTAAGTCATTTAAGTCGTTGAATTATAAGTTCACTACTTATGGTGAGCCGTTTGAATTGTTGTACAACATCTACTGTGACTGCTTCAAAACAGCAGACTCCCTGTTACATATACATGCATATAGACTGGACATGCAATATGCATGGCTTGATTTAGCCAAGTATGATGCGATCCTGGAACATCAGTTTTGTTGGAAAAATGTAACCCATAGCCATTCCCTACCCCAACCCAACCATAACTGCAAATTACTCCCAAAGTCAAAGGATAACAACCATGAAGTGCATAAACCTAACCTTAAGCCTAAACTTAACATAAACTGTAAACATATCCCTTGATTCTGATTGGCTGATTGGAATGTGGTTCCAGGATCAACATAGATGTTAATCCAGAAGCATATCCTACTAGGTGAAATCAGGTTGGTGATATGTATGCACATGATAATTAATTTTTGTAGTTTACACGTCAACAGTTTTTGCACTTTAAACCCACTTTCATAAGCCATTCTACTCTTCAATCCCATTTTTGGGCCTTAAAAACACAGTTCTCGTTAAAGTGAATGGTTAAAATTCATAAGAAGTTGACATTTTGTTGAAATAGTGTCACATAAACACTCTTTTTAAGTCTTGTTATAAGATTGCTAGGGAGTTTTATCATAAAGTCATTTAAGTCGATGAATTATAAGTTCATTACTTATTGGTGAGGCTTTTAAATTGCTGTACTACATCCACTGTGACTGCTTCAGAACAGCAGACTCCCTGTTTCTGAACCAAACATGTTTTCATGCTTTCACAGCCAAAGATAAGTGCAGCCTGTGTGGGCCATGACAACAATCTCCTGCAATCACAGAGAGGATCGGTTGAATTTTTGAGGTTAAGACTTCAATCTCATATTTGACACATCTAGCCTGTTAACAATAATGAGCCACGGTTGAGGAGGAGGCAGAGCAGCATTCATGAGATGTCTGCATTCTTTTGGCTGCTTTAGCAAACTATAGACGGTGAGGGACTTCAACCAGGCTGTCCACAAATATAGCTGGGGCTAAAGTGTCAGCAGCACCCAACACTATTCTTGTTGGGATGTCCAGACAGAAGCATGACTGCGTCTCTCTGAAATACACCACTGTTTTTAATAACACCAGTTTACTCTGTGCTCTGATACAACAAACCACCTAAAACAACCAGAGGTCTTAATATTATATTACTAATAATTATTTAAATGTATATAAATGTGGCATACACACAAAACAGGGGCAAAAATGTGCATACACCACTTCCCATGCTAAAGTTGTGTATATACTAGTCTTCCTTTTATTTATGGCTAAACACCCAATCTGGGGTTAAAACTCCAAATGCACCTTAAGGCTCATATTCCTCCATCTCTCATTCCACCTATGCTGATCCCCCGCAGTGTCCCTGCCTCCGCTATACACCCAACGGAGGGATGGAATATAATCTTATCTAAAAAAGGCAGGTTAAATATAGCCTGGGAGCCAAAGGGCCAACCCATCATGCCCTAAGGCCAAAAGCAGGACCTTTTCCATCAGAAAAACCCCCACCAACCACTTATTGCACATTTGCAAGGTCTCACTAGGGCTACGGTATTAAGATGCGTTAACGACAACTCACTCACAAGCGGATGACATTAAATACAGGTGTTAATGTCATCTCAATGGTTTTAAACTTGACCCCTTTCAAACACGTCCCAAAGATAAAACCACATTTTATCAGACTGCTTTCACAGATTTAATGAGATAGATAGATAGATAGATAGATAGATAGATAGATAGATAGATAGATAGATAGATAGATAGATAGATAGATAGATAGATAGATAGATAGATAGATAGATAGATAGATAGATAGATAGATAGATAGATAGATAGATAGATAGATAGAACGGTAAAATGATAAATGAAACGTTAAAATGGTAGAACTATAAAAGAGTGGAACAATAACTGGATAGAGCGATAAAACGGTAGAACAATAAAACCATAGCTGTAAGGCTAAAGCGGTAGAACAATAAAATGGTATATCGTTAAAATGGAAGAAAAATAAAATGGTAGAATGATAGATAGATAGATTGATAGATAGATAGATAGATAGATAGATAGATAGATAGATAGATAGATAGATAGATAGATAGATAGATAGATAGATAGATAGATAGATAGATAGATAGATAGATAGATAAAACGGTAGAACGATAAATGAAACGTTAAAATGGTAGAACTGTAAGAGTGGAACGATAGCTGGATAGAGCAATAAAACGGTAGAACAATAAAACGATAGCTAGAAGGCTAAAGTGGTAAAACAATAAAACAGTAGTCTGATAAAATGGTAGAACAATAGATGGAATGATAGAAAGAACAATAAAACGGTATATCGATAAAACGGTAGAACAATAAAATGGTAGAATGATAGAACGATAAAACGAAAGAGCGATAAAACTAAAGGAAAAAAATGGAAGAACGACAGATGCATAGATAGATAGAACGATAAAACGGTAGAATGATAGATAGAACAATTAAACGCTAGAACAATACAACAATAAAACAGTATAACGATATGTTGGTAGAACGGTAGATAGAATGATAAAACGGTAGAACAATAAAACAATAGAACGATAGATAAACAATAAAACGGTAAACCGATAGATAAATGATAAAATGGTAGAACAATAGATGTATGATAAAAACGGTAGAACAATTGATAAATGATAAAATGGTAGAACGATAAAACAATTTGATAGAATGGTAGGTAGAATGATAAAACAGTCAAGCGAAAAAACGGTAGGCAGGCAGAGAGATGGACGGATGGACAGACGGAGACGGACGGACAGACAGATAGATAATAATAAAAACAGGTAATACACAGTTAGCACACTAATTCTTCACTATAATGTCAACATGGGTTCAATCATTTAATATCATTCATCCACAGCACTGAGCAATCCCATAATGCAGTGATGCAGAGTGTGTTGAAATAAAAGGGCAGAGTCTCAACTAAATCTGCATTATAATAGCAGGTGGAAATGGTAATGCGAGTCTTGACTGACCACTTGTGACTAGATCACGGGAAACTTGTCTAATAGCAGGTGGCAAATGGGCCTTCGTCTCCAACAATTTGATGCACAGCAAAACATCTTGAATGGATTAAGTATGGATAAACCACTGCTTAATCTTGGTAGGCATGTCAACGTGATATTTCAAATCTACTCCATGCAAATTAAATCTGAGATCAATTATTTACAAAGCATTCAACACTAACTATCAGAGGTTGGAAAAAAATTGTGAATTGATAAGAAAATCTAAGGAGGTCATTGATGCAAAGCAGCGCCGTAAAGTGTTTATCATCTGGCAGCCGCGACCGAGGCCTGCTGTGTTGGTATCTTGGGAATTACTGTAATAAATTTAGATAATGTCAATACCCAGGACACTCACAGAGGGCCGAGGGAGGGTGATATACTTTTAATTAGGCCTTAAACATCCCAAGAGGGACCGGACATTAGAACTTCAAGTGTTCAAACTACACATACTGAATGAAATAATTAAGAGCATTAACAAACAGCCAATGCAAAACACAGGATGCACAAATTCACACTTCCACATCATGGAATTTGATTCACTGGGAACTAAAATAAAGATCTAAATAACTTCCCTGACAGTTCAGCATCTGTTTGGAGATCTTATTCAGTAGATCTTCCATATTAAAAAGCAAGACACTTAGATTTAGCAAAGAATAAAACAAGGTTAACTTCTGCTCCATACTTGAGAAAGTCTTGAATATGTACCTTTAAAAATCAAAATTAATAACAACGACTACAAACTTTCCTATTAGCCTCAGCCAAAGAGGAAACAAACAAAACTTACATGGAAACATCCTCCTCCTTTAGCCACAACATCATCAAGCTGATCTCTTAACATTGACTGCAAGGTCCTATTCATAACATGGCCGTTCTCTGCTAAACATTAAAGGGATAGTTTACCCAAAACTCACAATTCTGTTATCATTCACACACTTTACTTGCTCCTAACCTGTTTGACTTTCTTTCTTCTCTTGAACACAAAATAAGTACATTGACGTATATCGAAAACTTGTAACCATTGACTTCCATAGTGTTTGTTTTGCCTACTATGGAAGTAATTGATTGCAGTTGTTTTAGCTTTCTTCAAACATAAAATAAACAGACTAAAGAAACTCATAAAGGTTTAAAACCACTTGACGGAGGGTAAATGGTGAACACATTTTCATTTTGGGTGAACTATCCCTTTAAAGAAACTCAAACCACTTGATGGAGAGTAAATAGTGAATACAATTTCATTTTTGGGTGAACTATATCTTTAAAGAAACTCATAGGAGGTTTAAAACCACTTGATGAAGAGTAAATAATGAATACAATTTAATTTTTAGGTGAACTATCCCTTTAAAGAAACTCAAAGAGGTTTAAAACCACTTGATGAAGAGTAAATGGTGAATACAACTTCATTTTTGGGTGAACTATATCTTTAAAGAAACTCATAGGAGGTTTAAAACCACTTGATGGAGATTAAATAATGAATACAATTTAATTTTTAGGTGAACTATCCCTTTAAAGAAACTCAAAAGAGGTTGAAAACCACTTGATGAAGAGTAAATAGTGAATACAATTTCATTTTTGGGTGAACTATCCCTTTAAAGGTCCCGTGAAGTGCTTCGAAATGAGCATTTTTCTTCATTGGTTGACGTAATCTCAATCGAAACATGGAGAGGGGGTGGGGGTAATGTAGCTCCTCCCTCTTTTTAAAAAACAGCCTATCATATTTTATATCATCACCGCTCTGCCAGTGAGAGAGGTTGAACTCAAGTGCATGAAATGAAAAGCAATTGAGAAGCGTCTTGAAGGGGGCGGGGCATGTCAGACACTATAGAGCATTTGATTGGTCAGAGGATTTAATGAGAAACTGAAGTATGAGGCGACGTGGATAAAACCGTTGATCCATTTAGGCAGAAGTGACGAACTACAAGCTTAACATGTTTATATCAGTTTTATATCATCAAAACGGTGACAATTCACATTTAGAAGATATAAAACGGATATAAACATGTAATTAATAATAGTTTTTAGGATATTTATAAGCTAGTGTGCTCCAAAACAATAACAAAATTCAATGTTGAGGAGCACACTAGCTTATAGATATCCTAAAAATTTATTTATACTAACACTAAACTCTAATTAACATCTTTAACACCTTTAACATCACTGATTTGAGGAAAATGCACTTGATATATAAAATAGTAGTATTAAAGATTTATCTTAAAACGCAGGTGGGGCTTTTATTTTAGGACATCACATAAGAGCTTATATTTAGAGATGGAGGGAAGGCCCGATGTCGGTGTAGTGACAGTGCATTGCTACAGCTCTAGACTCTGCTCGTCTACAGTGTTGAATTTCGTAATGGAATGTGAACTGCTCATCCAGATCCGTCCTCTCCTCCCTGCCTTTAAAAGAGGCCAAAGAAAGAAGAGGATGCATCTTTATTCGCCGTGAGCACAAAACTACTTGGGGTCATCTAGTGTGATTGGTAAAGCAGTGCTGGGTCTTTATTATCTGTACCAATCCACTCCAAAACAGAGTCGGATAGAAGCGTGGAGCATGGAACAGGTTTTTTGATAGTCAGAGCTGCTGGAGTGCAAAACGGAAAACCTGGAGTGGAGTTTATATTATAGAAAGTGTATATACAGTAGTCAACATTTGAAGTGGATCGGTATCTTCCATAAGCGTTCCTGAATCTTTTTAACGACACACATTCTTGTCTTAAGACAATTAAAAAAACATATTGATCCAAATGTTGACTATTGTACAACATTAATCATACAGTTGGTTTTAGTTGTTTACATGTTACTTGACTCAAAGATGCATTGAAATGAATGACTACGTTCGCATGGACATCAGTAATTGAATTACTTGCCTTAATCTGAATAAGACAATAATATGATTAAGGTGTTTACATGAGTTGCTTTTTTAATGGTGTCAAACAGCTGCGTGTGTGTAGACTATCCAGTAGCTAAATGCAGCAAAAATTCCACACGACGTTAATAGTTTTAGGCGTTTACATGTCTGTACTGCACTAAAATGATGCCACAAAAAGGGTCTAATCCATGTCTTAATTCCTTTTCTGTTTAGTTTGATTAACTTAATGGGATTGATAAAAAAATCGCTGTTTACATACTCAACTCTTAATCGGAGTATTGTCTTAATCGTATTTAAATCGGATTATTGGTGTCCATGTAAAAATACTCAATGATAGGTTTTGTTCAACATATGCCACCTATGGGTGATTTAAAAAATAAAATCATATACTTTTAAATGTTTTTCCTATTCATTTGTGTTCTGTGTAGAGTTGACAGCGTAACAGCGCTTGTAAACACTGTAAAAGTGGTTAAAAATGCTGTATTATGCATGCCAGGCCATTAGTTGCTCAAACATCCCTCCATTGTTTTGTTTTTTGGGTTGCGGTTTTTAAGGGTATACCGCGGTTAAATAAAGTCAAGGTTTTTAAATTTTCCAAACTGTTCTGCTATAACGTTCCTACGGTATTATGTAAGGTATTTTTATTACGTTTTGTTTTTTAGGACAACAGTATCTTCAGCAGAAAAGATATCCAAGATCCTGTTTTAAATTGTAATGAATTTGTAGAACCTAATGAAGACAGCAAAAGTCAGTGATTCATTAGAATTATTTAGGCTGACATGTTTGTTCAATGACAGCGACTGTTTCAAAATATGTTAAAAGTTTCTCAAAATAAAATATATTGTGCTCAAAGGGGGAAAAAAAGAGTTTGTTTTTTACCCAAACTTTAAGAGAACATAACAACATCGTAAAACCGTGATATTTTTATCCAAGGTTATCATACCATCAGAATCTTATCCAAGCCCATGCCTAGTACTCTTGCCACCTATAGACTGCACATGACATCACAGTTTTAATAACTTAAACATAAGTGTCATTTTCAAACATTTATACCCAAAGTTTGTATATTTGCAGGCCCTGACATAGATAAAACAATTTAAAAACTTGCATCCTAACATCTTAAACAACAACATCCTAAATCCAACTTTAACAATGATCCCAGGTCCAATTGACACTGTAAGTCAGAGATAAACACTACTATAGTCTTGCTCTTCAATCATTGATCTCCATATATTGAGAACAGATATACAATACCATCAATTATAAATAATAGTTATAGAATAGAATTGAATAAGCTAAACTGTGTGAGTGTGAATGAGCGTGTATGAGTGTTTCCTGGTGTTGGGTTGCAGCTGGAAGGGCATCAGCTGTGTAAAACATATGCTGGATAAGTTAGAGGTTCATTCTGCTGTGGCGACCCCTGATTAAAAAACGGACTAAGCCGAAAATGAATGAATGATATAATATATTATAGATCATAACCCAACAACAACCATCATCATCATCACTAGCTCTTTATCTACTCAGAACTTATAACTACAATATTTCCAACTCCATTGGAAGTACACACACTGCTAGAAATCAAATAAATGCACAAATTTGTCCAAAAACTTATGCAATTTTATAGTAATTGAGCAGTATTACTTACAAAACATGGGATAGTACGTGTCAGGTATGCGTTTACCAGACGTCAAGGCCCTGTTATTGTTTATATAGCCTAATAATAATATTTTATGACAACATAACAACAAAGAACGTGAAAAGGCACGATGGAGGATGCCGAAAATGTGGCTTGTGAGTTTGCCACGTTTACCTTCGGCTGTCCTAAAGTTTCTGCCTCACCGAGGAGGGGCGGAAAAGAGACGGAACACAAAATGCCTAGCAACCATTATCTCCCCGGCGCGAGCCCTGCTGCCGTCTCCCGAGAGACCGAGCGGACTCATCCATTCCTTCAGTTCACAAGCACAAACTTACAATAAAACTAGCAGAAACAGTCATAAACTTCATATAAAGCAGCTAAAGCGTTTGTTTGGTGATGCGCGACTTAACTAGTCACGTTAAAACGACGCGTTCGACGCAAAAGCGAACCGACAGTTCGTTAACTTACTCAAATTACCTCAACAACTACCTGAACGCTTTCGTAGGCCATCCTTAAAGAGATAAACAAACTTCGTGACGCAACAGGTTGTTGTCGAAGTGGGACAAACAAACAACAACACACACACAAAAGTATGTGAAACAACAGAAAACACCATTTCGATGGTTGCTCGAAGCGTGGCAGAAACAGCGATCAAAGTGCACGCGAGATGTGATGCTCCGCGCGACAGCAGCGCGTTAGCTTAACGCTAGCTAACAGACGCACACTTTCAACCCCATCACCACACGCAACAAGTATTATACAGCTCTAAAAAGTTACTGAACACGAACACAAAGTTGTGTGCACCGAAATAGCCCAATGTCCGAAGGAAACAGCGCTGTTTAGGGCAGGTTTGGGCTGTGCGCGTGAGCATCAGGTCTCGCGCAACGAGGAAGCTGAAGTTTGGAAAAAAAAGTGTCCTTTTACTCCGCGTTAACTTTCCCACTGACTCCAACACAACAACCACATCAAATAAACACTTCATAACACAACAGCAGGCCCGAGAGAGAGTTTAAAGCAGAGTAGAGTAACTTACGTTTGACTTTGTTGGGGTTGGGTTGCTTTCGCCGAGACATGATGATGATGATGGTGATGATGAGAGAGAAAGAAAAAAAGAAAAGAAAGAAGCTGCAAAAGTTGTTCCGGAGAGGAATCAAAATGGCGTTTGTAAAAGATGTGCAAAGTTCGTCAACTTTGCGTTTGAGTTGCCCACTCTCCAGATTCCCCCACGCCGAGATGCTTTAGGGAGGAGAGAGGAAAACGCTTATTTCGTTTTCCTCCCACTGCGTCTCTCTCTCTCTCTCTCTCTCCTCTAAAGCTGATAAGTAAGGCGCAGGGTCACGTGTTGCTCTTCTAGTCTCCAAGGGGACGCGCGTTACTGAAGCTGCAGCCGCGCGCAAGCATCCCGAACACTAAACTCACAAACATCCTCAAAACTATTAAAAAACGGCATCTTTCTGCACCGACTTCATGTCACGTGGCCACTGAGAGTGCTTTTTCCTAAAGTAAAGGCAAAATATGCAAGCAGGCCCAATTAATGTAAAAACAAAAAGTTGTTAGACGTGTGCATAAATAAATAAAAATATAACAAAATAATAATAATAAATAAATAAATAATCATCCTAATTAAAGTTGACTTAGAAATGCTCACTAAATTAATAATCAAATATTAACATCTCATATTAAAGGCAAAATTTGCATGCAGACGCATTGAATGTACAAAAATAGATGTTAGACGTGTGCATAAATTAAATAAAAATATAACAAAATAATGTTAATAATAAATAAATAATCATCTAAATTAAAGTTGACTTAGAAAAACTCACAAAATTAATCAAATATTAACATCTCATATTAAAGGCAAAATTTGCATGCAGACGCATTGAATGTGAGATGAAGTTAGAAGTGTATATAAACAAAAAGATAAATAGATAAATAAATAAATAAATAAATATTCATATTAATTAATGCTGGCTCACTAAATTATTAAGCAATTATTAACATCACACAATAAAGGCAAAATTGTTATGCAGGCCCAATGAATGTAAAATCAGGTTAGACAGGTAAAACAAACAAACAAATAAATATTAATCTTAATTAACGTTGACTTTGGAACTAATCAAATACCACAAATCAAATAGTAACATCACATATGAAGGGCAAAATTTGCATGCAGGCCCAATGAATGTAAAATGAAGATAGACGTGTATGTATAAATAAATAAATAAACAATAAATAAATAAATAATCATTAATGTTGTCTCAATTAAATATTATTCAAATATTAGTATCTAATATTAAATGCAAAATTTGCATGCGTTTATGAATGCATAAATAAATATTCATCTTAGTTAACGTTGACTTTGGAAGATACACTAAAATACTAATTAAACATTAACATCACATATTACAGGCAAAATTTATATGCAGGCCCAATTAATGTAAAATAAAGTTAGATTTATGTATAAATAAATAAATAAATAAATAAATAAATATTAATCTTAATTAACGTTAACGACTTTGGAAGATTCACTAAATTATTTATCAAATATTAGCATCACATTATAAAGTTTGAATAAAATATGTACAAAAGGAAAGTCGTAAGCGCCATGTGCTCTGTATTTAATATTTTGTTGTTGTTGTAAATTAACCAGAGATTACTGCAGTACATTTGATAAAAAAATACTTTTTTGGTCATTCTGCAAAACTCCATGTTTTGAATGCTGTTTTAGCGTAAATCTGAGTTAAAATAAATTATATATATATATATATATATATATATATATATATATATATATATATATATATATATATATATATATATATATATATAATTATTATTATTTAATGTAAAGTAAACCAAATATAAAATATTTTAAAACAAAAAAAGATCATAAAAGGCTTTTACTGACTTAAAAAGACAAATAAATAATGCTTAAATGTATGATATGATGATGATAACAATGACGATAATGATGATTTACACAGTTTAACAAGACTAACCCTATCCCATGTCATTAGAAATTCACAAATACAACAAAATACCAACAATAATAACATAATTAAAATATAACATAATACATATGTTTAGTTGACCTTTATACTTCCTACATGACAAACTAAATCTTAAACCACACAAATAAAATACTGGAAACCAATGCAAATTAAAGTCCAAAAAAACAAACAAACGAAAAAAAAGCTATTATTTTAAAGCATAAACATGACTTTATTTTCCATAAAGCTGCTAATACACTGATAAAAAAAATATATGATTTGCATTTACTACATTTTCAAAAGGTAAGTGGTTGCGAACAATTAATATGGGCTGAATTTAAACAAATAAAGTTGAACTTTACAACATTTAATCTGTTGGTTTAAATTCAGCCTATATAATTAATTTGCAACCACTCACCTTAATACATTTAATAAATCTAACAAATAATGTTTTCAGTGTAATAAACAAATGAAAAAGTCTTTAAAATTAAACAATTTGAGAGACCGTTCTGAGTCAGGCATGCAGCAGGTTAAACTGAGAAATATATATGTCATTTATCTTTAGATGATGAACTTGAGTTCAATGATGGGGATTGATCAAGCATGAGGTTTTGTTTGTTGCCGGTGGCTAAAGCTGCAAATTCCACCTGGTGCTGATAGCAGGACATGAGAGCCTCCCTTCCTCCAGCTCAGGCTGATTAGACTGGACAAACCTGCCCCCGCCGAGAGCCGCCAGCAGACGCATGCTGGGTATTACAACTGAAACACTCAGCACTTTATCAGTCATTCTGATCAATTCTGATCACACAAACGTCCCATATCAGCTGGGTTATTAGTGCATGTAAATCCCTGTATTAAAAATGTATTAAAAACTATGCATACAACTATTGCCGGTTAAGTACATACAACTACATGTTTAAAAAACTACATACATCCGATTGCATGTATTACAAATGAGAAACATACAACTGCATGTATCAAAATTACATGAGTACAACTGTGTGCTTTTAAAAATGATTAATCGAATTTACCTGTTTTATTAAGGTAAGTGGTTGCAAACTATTTACAGTATATGGGCTTATTTTAAACAAACAAAGTAAATGGAGTAATGTCCAACTTAATTTGTTTGGGTAAATTCAGCCCATATAAATAGTTTGCAACCAATTACCTTAAAATAATGTAGTAAAACTAATGATTTTTTTTGTGTACATATGACTGCATGTTTTAAAGTTACCAACAAACATCTGCATGCTTTAATAATGACATACTACTGCATGTATTAGGCTACAAACATACAACAGCATGTATTAAAGGTGAAATACTTACAACTGCATGCATTAAAAATGACATAAGACTGTATTAAAGTCACAAACATACTACTGCATGTTTCAAAAATGACATACATATGATTGCATGTATTACAAATGAGAAACATACAACTGCATGTATTAAAATTACATAAATACAACTGCAAAAAATATTAATTTTACAAACTAAACTGGTTGCAAACTATTTGTATGGGTTGAATTTAAACCAACGAATTAATGATAGTAATGTTTAATTTAATTTGTTTCTTTTAAATTAGCCCATATAAATTGTTTTAACCACTTATGGAACAAAATCAATGCCAAAAGTACTGAAATAAAAAGCTTATTGAAAAGCACAAACTGAAAAAATAATACACTGAATTAACAACTGCTTGCATTTTAATGACTTGTATTGCCAGGGTTTGTAATTTTAAGTGCTGAAATTTAACACATCTGTTTATTAAAAATGTGTTTATCTCAACTTAAAATATTTCAAACACGTTTTTATACTTTAAAATTCAATAATTTATATTCAATATTCAAAATTCAATATTCATTTCAGTTCAAAAATTAGCTTCCAAAAATTCAGTGGATCAAATCCGACTGTTAAAATTCAACGTTAATTTTGAACTGCAGGAAAAGCAACAGATCTCCAGCTGCCTTTTCACTAGCAGGGGGACCAATTTAATATGTTTAAACCAGTAAATAAGTGTTGTTTTTAATTTTGAAATAGTATTATTTTGCTCACCCCATGTTTATTACAAGACTTTTATAGCGTAATATACAACACCAACTCAGACAATAGATCTCTTTTAACTATGAAAAATGTTCATAAAAGTCACTTTTTTTTTACTTCTCAAAGTTAAAAAGTTGCAGGAGGAAAGAGCATGCTCCCATAACGCAATTCAAAACATAAATAAATGGGGAAAAGTAAAAAATGAATCTAAAGCGCATGGCGCAAAAGCATTAAGGGGTGTCCGAATCCACTGCATTTATTAAAAATTACTAGAGTAAGTTGAGTTTTACTGCGATTCAACTCCATATCTGGGCATAAAGGGGATTGAAATGTCGTATCTCACAGAACCACGGTGCTACATTGCTTTTCTTACTAGAGTTTTTGTCTTGTTTCTAGTCCAAATATCTAAAAACTCTTAAATCTACAAGCTTTTTCTAGATGAGAAAACAATATTGTCTTGTTTTATGAAATAAAATGAAAGTTTTTTGAGATTTTCCTTACAACAGCCACTGGGCTAAGCAAAATAATCTTGTTTTTCCTTTTGAAATAAATGATTTTGCTCACCCCATGTTCATTACAAGGTATTAGTAGCGCAAAATACAACATCAACACAGACAATAGATCATTCATTCATTCATTGTCTTTTCGCCTTAGTCTCATTATTAATCTGGGGTCGCCACAGAATGCCCTTTCAGCTGCAACCCATCACTGGGAAACATCCACACACACTCACTCACACACACATTCACTTGGGACAATTTTAGCTTACCCAATTCACCTGTACCACACATATTTGGACTTGTGGGGGAAACTGGAGCACCCAGAGGAAATACGCGAACACCAGGAGAACATACAAACTCCACACAGAAACACCAACTGACCCAGCTGAGGCTCAAACCAGCAACCTTCTTGCTGTGAGGCGAATGTGCTACCCACTGCGCCATCGCGTCACTCAACAATAAGTCACTTTAAACTATTCAAAATGTTCATACAAGTCACTTTTTAAAACTTTTCAAAATTAAAAAAGTTGCAGGAGGAAAGATCATGCTCCCATAACACAATTCAAAACTTAAATAAATGAGGAAAACTAACAAATGAATCACAAAATACAAGAAAACTGCTAATTTACAGACATTTTTTACAAAAATACTATATGAAGGTGAATTGCAGTTATTCCCAAATCTCTTCAGCAAATCTTCCTTTGTGTTCAACAGAAGAAAGAAACTCAAACCGGTTTGGAGGATGTCAGAATCTTAATTTCTCTGTGTGTGTGAACTGTCCCTTTAAGGGGCTTTGAGGAGTTTCTGTGTTCTATTCAAGTCAATGAATAACAGGTTTGAGCAGTTCATCATTTCCTCCCTAAGTTTGCTTCAAGTGTGTTCAAGCGATGCATTTTTGTTACAGAGCACCTCCAAAAAAAGTCAAATAAAGTCAACTATTAAAGTATTACAGTCTGGTTCATCCACAGCTTGCTTTTCCTGAACGCTCTACAAATCTAGTGCACAAAGTAAGACAAGATGCAGTGAGACCTCCATCTCCAAACTAGCCGAAACTTGAGAGTGATGTTATTTATTGACCGTTACCTAGGCTTCCGAATGCAACCCTGTTACTAGGGAACAACCTTTCACGGCAACAAAAGGTTTCCTTTATCCTCTGTGAACGAAGCTGAAAGAAGACCTCAGCAGCGCAGAGCAGAGCCATCCCACACTGCACTCCATCACAGCACTTTATCATCCCTACATAGTCAACATGATGGAGGAATTTATACAGTTTAATGACCAAAAAGACATAAAGGCGATCTAAATGATGCCGGGTCCTTTTAGTGGTGAAAATGACCAAATCCTCAAGCGATAGTTTACTCAAAATATACTTCATTTCTTCTCCATCATGTAGTTTTAAACCTTTGTGATTTCTGTTTTCTATCAAACACCATTCATTCATTCATTTTCTTTTTGGCTTAGCCCCTTTATTAATCTGTGGTTACCACAGTGGAATGAACTGCCAACTTATCCAGCATATGTTTTATGCTGCAATCCATCACTGGGAAACACCCATACACTCCCATTCACACACATACACTATGGACAATTTAACTTTAGCGCCAATTCCCCTATAGCGCATGTGTTTGGACAGTGGGGGAAACCGGAGCACCCGGAGGAATCCCACGCCTCCACACATGCCAACTGGCCCAGCCTAGGCTCAAACCAGTGACCTTCTTGCTGTGAGGTGACAGCGCTACCCACTGCGCCACCGCATCGACCTCTATCAAAGACTAAAGAAGATATTTTGATGAAAGATGAAACCTTGAAGCCATTGACTTTCACAGTAGGAAAACAGAGGGAGGTCAATGGTTAGGAGAGAGCAGGGCACAAAGTAACACTTTTTGGTTGTGGCCAATGATGAACAAAGTAATGGGGTCAGACAAACCTTATTTTAAACAACACCGCACAAGCCTCTCCAACAAATGAGCATTGAAAATATGATCGCCGGCCCTATGGTTTCTGTGCAGTATAGCCAAAAGTGCCAGGAGTCAAAATGTTACTAGTTACCCCACCTACCGGGCAAGTTGTAACAGACACTTTGAGCCCCGGTGCATAGTCTAACAGGGTTGTGCTTATTCTCTTTATGAGTTCGCTTTGAGCATAACATGCATTAAACCAATCAGTGTATCATCTCTTATTCCCTTTAAAAGTCAGTTGTGTCGCACCATGACGCATTTGCTATTTACATCTCAACTTTGTAAGAGGAAAAACTGAACGCTTCACTAGAGAGAAAACAGTTAAACAGAGCATCTGCAGCGCGAGGATAAAGAACGAGCCTCCTCCATTCAGCCTCTTTACTGTACTTTTACTCTTTACTCCTTTACTTTGGTGGAGTAAGGAAACAGTGTTGTACTCACTCCACTGAAGACATCCATTAGCCCACATGTTTAATTTAATTTGCTAAGAGCAAAGATTAGTTTCAAAACTATTTCTAAATTCAGTTTTAATCTCCAGCAAAGGAATAAATGAACAATAATAATGGAGTGTGGTCAGTTGTATCCAAACACACATCCTCTTCTTATGCCCTATATGGTGATGCAGACGTCTCCAAAACCCCACAGGTAGACAAATCTAAACTTGTGTTTATTAAAACAATTATAAATATGCAGATAATAAATAACACTGTTAATAATTATAAGATCGTCATGAATAATAATAACAACAATAATAATAATAATAATAATTTTTGTAACATTTTAATCCTTTAATTCTTTTATTGTGTGTATTGCTGTACATTCTGTGTGTATTAAGCAATGTGTAGTTGTTTAAAGTGCACAACTAACGCGCTCTGCGCTGGACTTTAGAGCAGCTTTCAGCTGGTCAATGATGCAGTCAATTTTAGTTCAAAATAGCAACAAGCCAACAATGCGCCTTAACACACCTCCTTTCTAGAATAACTTTTTTTTCAGTATTCAGTTGTCTAACAAAACAAAAACGTTTTTGATCCACTTCAAATGTTGACTACTGGATTATAAAAACCTGTAAGTCATTCATTCATTCATTTTTTTCGGCTTAGTCTTTATATTTCAGAGGTCACTACAGTGTTATGCAGTGGATGCCCTTCCAGTTGCAACCCAGTACTGGGAAACACCCATATACTCCCACATTCACACAAACACACTCATACACTACAGCAAATTTAGTTAATCAATTCTCCTATAGCGCATTTGTTTGGACTGTGGGGGAAGCCGGATCACCCGGAGGAAACCCACGCCAACATGGGGAGAACATGCAAACTCCACACGGAAATGCCAACTGGCCCAGCCGAGACTCAAACCAGTGATCTTCCTGCTGTGAGGCGACAGTGCTAACCACTGAGCCACTGTGCTGTCTCAATAGTTAATAACTAAAGAGAATTTTGCATGATTGGCCATAGTTTTACACCAGTAATCATCTGAAATCAACACATGTCAAAATTAGGCCATTTATTTTAAAATAAGCACACGCTCGTGCACTGCATGACTTGCTTTAGCAGGCTCCAGCATTAAAGATATGGGTGGCTGGAGAGAAGTGAAAAAACAGGTTTTCTGCTCCTTCATGTTGCTGTATTTGGTTACTGTGGGCTCAAATAATTAGTCCAGTTATCTGTTTATTAATAAACATCATTAGAGATGAATGGCATTGTGCACTCAAATAAACCTTTCGGGTTGCCAAAAGAACTGTTCAGTGATTTATTATTTATTTATAGCACCTTTTTTTGCAAGGGAAATGTCCTTATTGGAAATCAAAGACTATGAATAATCTTTTATTTTAAGAGTGTACTGACTATTTGCGTATTTATCAGCCACCTATAATCCATCTGCCTTGCAATATACATAAAAATAGCATCTAACTATAACAGTATGAAGCGTTTCAAAGGTAAACTGGTGTTGAAATAAGTTGTTAAAACGATAATTAAGCTAAAGGTGAATATTTACCACCTCTTAAGTGGTTCCAAATACTAAAAACACTTATCGCTAATCATTAATCCATTCGTTTTCCTTTGGCTTAGTTACTGATTTCTCTGGGGTTGCCACAGCGGAATGAACTTCCAACTATTCCAACATATGTTTTACACACCAGATGCCCTTCCAACTGCAACCCAGTGCACTCTCATTCACACACACACACACACACACACACACACACACACACACACACACACACACACACACACACACACACACACACACACTATAGCCAATTTAGTTAACCCAATTCACCTATAGTGCATGTGTTTGGACCTTGGGGGAAACTGGAGCACCCGGAGGAAGTCCACACCAACACAAGGAGACCATGCTGGGACTCAAACCAGCAACCTTCTTGCTGTGAGGCGACAGTGCTAACCACTAAGCCAACGCGCCACCCTTGATCGCTAATCAAAAAATGCTAATCTTCTTTTGTTGTCAGCAGAAGAAAGAAACTCAAGCAGTTTTGCAATAATTGAAGGGTGAATAAACGATGACAGAACTTAATTTTTGCGTGAACTATCCTTTTAATCGAGCAGACTATTGCGTTACATTGCTAATGAAGACTATTTGGGGCCTGCTAATGTTGTTTGCTAATGCTAGATTCACTGCTAGGCTACTCTAACTTTCCTTTTGCTTTCAAAACCTGAAAAAAAAAATCACTTCCTAAATCACTGAAGCACCAGAATGTGACGTATACAAGCTAACTCAGAATGATTATGCAATATTTGCCTGATGGAAGTTCTGTCATAAGCTAAAGCGAGTAAAGTAAGACAAGGATTTTGATTAAATCGAACATGAGACGACTCAGGCTTCAACCAGATCTACCTGTTAAATTTTACATGTGTGCAATAGCACTGTATGTGTCTACATTAGCACACTCAGCACGTGACGAATGTATATGCTAGCATTAAAAAGGACAGAGATTTTGGAGCTCATGTTGTTTGCAGTTTGACTTCCAGGCTAGTTGTTTTTTATGGACGTCAATGTTCTTTAAATGATCTTCTTTAGTGCTCAGTAGAAGAAAGAAACTCTTAAAGGTTTATTTTAACCACTTGAGGGTGAATAAATAATGAGTAATTTTTTGACTGTGTGTAAACTATCCCTTTAAATAGCTAGACTTTTGATAAATGTTTCACTTCTTTGTTCAGTTTAATAGCATTACATGTGTTTATTATAAGTACTCGGGGATTTTGTGTACTTGAAGCAATGCAAAAATTAAAAGTGGTTATTAAAAGGACACCATGAGGATGTAGCTTAGCCCTCAACACAAGTAGAAAGATGAACAGCGGAAATGAGACTATAAACAGCAGACAGTAAGAAGAGTTCATGGCGCCATCTATTGGTGATAGTCAGTATTGCGCTGCTCAATTTTACTGTTTACTTTCCTCCTTTTTCAGTTCCATCTTTTTGGCTGAATCACACAAAGGCATATGAAAGCTAATAAACAATGATGCATAATAAATAATAATGAAAATCACACAAAGGCAAACATAACGCAACGACACATCTTTGAAAACTAAGGGAAGTTCTTGTGACCATATCTTATGTTTGATATTTATTGTTATTCTCGACATAACAAATGTTGTTTTCTCATGATTACTTTCTCTGCTTTTCATTTACTTATTTAATATAATTATTTAATAACTTTTATTACTTTAATATTGTTATTATTATTATAATTATGATTATTATTATTCATAAAAATCCTGCTTCAATAATGCTCTGCACTGAAAAAAAACGAAAAAATAACTTAAAAAAATTATATTAATTGCTAAAAATTCTTTTTTTAATTTAATTTTTAAAATAAGAGGAATTTTCATCAAACAAATATTAAAATGGCATGTTTTATTATTATGATTATTATGATTATTATTTTTAATATAATAATTATTATTATTAGTAGTAGTAATATAATCAAGCATACAAAAGAGGACAAAGACAAAAAACAAAACAAAAAAACAAACACAAGCAAAAGCAAAATAAAGGAAAATAACATAAAATAAAATGCATAAAATACTAAAGTACCGACATCAGGGAAGTTAAATGAATTATATTTTATACATCACACATGTCAAAACATCCTTATTTACCATGCGCTATTAAATGTATTTTCATGCATGTTTTCTCGTGATCACAAATTTAATATTTTCATAATCTCAACATAATAAAACTTGTTTTCTCATGATTACTTTTTCCTGCTTATTATGTATCTATTTTAATAATAATATTATTTACTAACTTATTACTTTTTTTATTATCATTAAGCATGCAAAACAGTACCAAGACCAAAGACAAAAAAAACCTAAATGAACACAGATATATAAAAGAAAGTAAAAAATACAACAAAACAGAATAAAAAAAATAATAAAGAACCAACATCAGAGAAATTAAATAAATTATAATTTTATAATATGACATAACAATTTCATCATTTATAATATAATATTATTTATTTTCTGATCTTATATTGGAATGGATTTTAAAGTATATTTTAAGATCAGCAACATGTTCTGTACTGCAAAGATGTACTGTAATTACATTAAAATGTGAGAAAAGTGTAAAGAAAAAATGTGAAATGCCCTCTAAGAGATTAGGTACATTTAAGATAAAACTCCTCTGGAAATTTATTACAAAAAAAGTCCATAAACCGTGTACATCCTTATGGACATTGATGACTTTTTCATTTAGTTTTTGTGTGTGGTGATTTTGATTGTGTAAATAACAATAATATTAGCCTTTTTTAAAGAAGATTTAACATTTCACCATTTTTTGCTACTTTACATTAAAAAGATTTGTCCTTGATCTACAGGACAAAATGTAAATATTTAAAAAAATATATAATAACAATATAAGTATGTTAAATTTATTTATATTAAATTTCATACATTTCAAACAAAGTCATACATTTTTTGTAAACAAACTTCTATTCTGTTGGCAAAGACTTCAGAATTGCTAAAAAAAAAAAAAAAGCTAATTTTTAATATTTTGGTTTGACTTGTCGAACAAAAAAACACTTAATTATAAGTTAATCCTGCATGTCTCAATAATAGTCTGCACTGAAAAGCGAAGAATAACTTTAAAAAAAATAGAAAATTAAATAAAAAAAGAAGAAATATTAAAATGGCATGTTTTTTATACACTATTGACTATTTTGAGGGATGTAAATGATAACAATGGTCCTGATGTATTTCCTGTTTTACATTTTATAGACCATTTCAATGTGGTCATGTCATTAACCCATGAATATTTCCTGCGTAATATCAAACTATTTCATAACTGTAACTAAAGGCAATTCAGTCATAACTTCATGTTAAAACAGCTGTCATAACATTATTTATCAATATGTGGCTCTTTTTGGATTCTCAGAAGCTGTAGAAATTAAAAATGTAAAACAGGAAATACGTTTAGAGCGTTGTTTTGTTTACATCCCTCATAATGGTAGATAGCTTCTGAGAATCAAGTATTGATAAATATTCCTATGACCGGTGTTCTAACATAACGTTATGACTGAATTGCCTCTTGTTACAGTTATGAAGAAGTTTGATAAGCAGGAAATTTTCATGGGCCAATGACATGACCACATTGAAATGGTCTATATGTTTATATAATTATAGTTTGGGATGAAGTCAAAACAACAAAACTCTAAAATCACCTGAAAACTGCAAAAATCCCGAACGCATGCAGAAATTCCCTTACTTTCCTAAATGAAGAAACAACAATAACGTTTAAAAGAGGAACAGCACATTATCTTTGAACAACTTAGATCATAATGAGAGAATAAATAAGTTCTCTAGTCTTAAAAGATCACCAAAAGCTAAGTGTAGCATTCACACAGGCGATCTGGAAACCATCTTGATTTATTCCATGAACCATTAGATTAAAATCGCCCTGTGGGAGGGAAACAAAGAGTTAAACATCAGACAAAAACCATTTATAAACAAAAACCTAAATGTTAAAAATAGATCCAAACCTTTAGAGGAAGGTCTACTTTTGATTTAATTAACATCTCGAAGGTGATCATTTCTGGAGAAATTCATAACAAACGCATTATTTAATTACTATAATAATGTCAGATTGCTTTCTGTATACAGATGAGGGCTAAATGATTAGTGAAATATTTCAACTTTTTCTCAAGTTATGTTCAACACAGCAAGGAATCTTTTCACAGTATTTCCTATAATATTTTTCTTCTGGAGAAAGATTTATTTGTTTTATTTCGGCTAGAATAAAAGCAGTTTTTACATTTTTTTTTTTAAAGCCATTAAGGTCAATATTATTAGCCCCCTTAAACAATATTTGTTTTGGATTGTCTACAAAACAAACTATCAAACAATGACTTGCCTAATTACCCTAACTCACCTAATTAAACTAATTAACCTGCACTGTTGCTGCAATTTTACAGTTATTTACAATATACTGTCTTTACAGTTCACTACTGTAATATGCACTGCATTGCAAGTGTATCTGTCTGCGGACCGCAAGACAGGGGTGTAAGCTACTACAATTACACCCCTTGGCAAGATCGAGATCCCATTAAACAATGCGAGACGTCAAATCGAGATTGGTGGTAAGATGGCGGAAATACTTACCAGAGAACAAGAGTTTTCTCCAAATTTATCCACAACCAATTCAGTTGATATTTTATTATATTGATTTATTTAGCAATTCCACCATGCAACTTCACTTGCTGATCCGTTTTGTCATGACATGGGGGTGTCCAAACTCTGTCCTGGAGGGCCGCTGTCCTGCTGAGTTTAGCTCCAACTTGCTTCAACACACCTGCCTGGAAGTTTCTATTATATCTAGTAAGTACTTGATCAGCTGGTTCAGGTGTGTTTGATTAGGGTTGGAGCTAAACTCTCCAGGACACCCCTGTTATAGAGGTTAATAACTATGATGGATGGGTTTAGGTGTGGAGTAGGTGTGGAAGGCTGCGTCCGAAACCGCATACTTCTATACTATATAGTACGCGCAAATCACTATGTGAGCCGAGTACGATGCCCGAATTCATAGAATTGGAAAATCAGTATGCGAGAAGTACCCGGATGACTTACTACTTCCGGCGAGATTCTGGAGTGCACATCCCATGCATGCTGCGCTATCCCATAATGCCTCGCGAGACAATTCATGAATGGAAGTGAGGCGATGCAACTGACGCAGGTAGGTCACGTGACCATGACAAAATGGCGGATGTAGTACGTCTGAATTCCATTCATACTTTATAGAATGTATAGAACGGCCGAGTAGTACGCTTAAATTCAAATGCAGTACCTACTTAGTAGTAAGCAGTTTCGGACGCAGCCAATGTTAATAACTGATGGGTACAGCGCCATCTGGCTGACAACTTAGTTTTAACATGTGGGTGTCCATAACTTGTAGTGACGCTCCTTCATGTTATTCCCTTGTCTTGCAGTCTGCAGACAGACCCTACCCCTGCATTGTCTCATTTTAATAACTTCCTGCATAGTAGGAATTTGCGGTACTCAATTGTAAACAAAGTAATCAAGCACTAGCTCCTGTACTGTACTGTAGACAAAAATGTGTCTCTTATTTAGACTTTATTATAATAAAAATACTAAAAATATTTTTGCACTGCTAATAAAACGAAAATAAATGACAGTAAAACTACTGTAAAATTAAAATGTGGTAAAGGGCATTTTACTATAAAAGAAGTCGTGGAAAGGATACTGTAAAAATAAATGAAATTGCGGTAGAGTCCTGCTACTGTAAACACATTTACAGGTCAGTTACTGTAAAGGGACAGTTTCTGTAATTACTGGCATTAGTGCTGCCTGTAAGTTACCGTAAAGACACAATCAAATATCTAAGAGTGTAGTTAAGCCTTTAAACACCCCTTTAATGCCAGTATCTTACAAATATCTAGTCAAATATTACGTGCTTTCATCATGGCAAAGAAATCAGTTATTAGAAATGAGTTATTACAGCTATTATGATTAGAAATGTGTTGAACAAATCTACTATCCGCTAAACAGAACTTGAGGAAAGGTATAAAAGAATTGAAATTTAACAGGAGGGCTTATAATTCTGACTTCATCTCTATATTATAAAAATGACCCAATGCAAACTCCGTTTACCTCCTCTCCGGCTTCCACAAAATGTAAAGCGTGGGAACTGAGGAAGGCAGAGAGGCTCATCCACACCCCAGACGTGCAGTCCATTCAGAAACAGCTTAATAGAGGAGTAAAACTCAGTGATGGACTGCCCTAGAGAAAAAACACACACTGTTAACAATTTCCCACAGAATCTACAGTAACTCAATTACTGCAAAATGCCTGTTTTTACATTGCAGCACATTTATATTGCTGTATATGTATTTACAGTATTGTGTATTCTTGCTGTAAAATATACATTTTGCAATATACAGTTGTCATTTTCACAACGCAAATTTAAAGTAAAACACAGCAACAAACTGCATTTCTGTCCTAGAGTAAAATACAGTTCATATTACAGGTAAATACTGTGCCATTTACAAAATTGTTAACAGTGGAGTTACTACTTTACATGAATTCGATAACCTGAAAGGGAAGTATTATTGTGGCAAGACGAACACTCACTCAGAATAAAGGCTATTCTGACTGTTGTGGGATCTGTGAGTTTGTTCGGACAGGGCAGGAATGAGACACCGACGTCCTGTAATGGGTCTGAAATAACCAAACGACAAAATTAAGGATAAAAAGTCAGAATTATTAGCACCCCTGTATATAATTTCCCCCAATTTCTGTTTAACAGAAGATTTTTTTTTTCAACACATTTCTAAACATGACAGTTTTAATAACTCATTTCTAATAACTGATTTCTTTTGTCTTTGCCATGATGACAGTAAATAATATTAGACTAGATATTCTTCAAGATACTAGAATTCAGCTTAAAGTGACATTTAAAGGTTTAACTAGGGTAATTAGGGTAACATTAGAGTAATTAGACAAGTCATTGTATAACAGTGGTTTGTTTCTTTAGACAATCAATAAAAATATTGCTTAAAGGGGCTAATAATGTTGACCTTAAAATGGTTTAAAAAATATTATAGGAAATACTGCGAAAAATTTCTTGCTCTGTTAATCAACATTTGGGAAATATATAAAAAAAAATAAACAATCACAGAATGGTGAATAATTGTGACTTCAACTGCAATACATGTGTAAATGAAACAAATCAAAACATCAAGGCAAGGTGATAAAGGTGGAAATAAGTTCCTGTTAATGATTGACACCTGTCAATCAATCAACTGAAAACACTCAGAATTTCATGTTAGGTTAAAAACATTTTTTTTTTTTAAAAGGAGGTAAAAAAAAGTTTATTATGCTCACCACGGCTGTTTTGTTTGGTCAAAAATATCATAATATTCTGATTAAATATCAAATAATATTCTGAAATATTGTTAAAGTATAACTGCATGTTTTCTATTTTAACATATTTTAAATAGTCATTCATTCTTGTGATTCAGGGCTGAATTTTCAGCAACATTTCTCCAGTGAGTGTCACATGATTATTCAGAAATCATT
Source organism: Danio rerio (assembly GCF_052040795.2). NCBI lineage: Eukaryota > Metazoa > Chordata > Actinopteri > Cypriniformes > Danionidae > Danio > Danio rerio. The sequence goes on from NC_141044.1 coordinate 2,508,125, forward strand.
CTAATGTTTTTGAACCAAACTATAGTGAAGTCAATCAAACAAGAGACAAATGAAAACATTCAGAATTGTATGTTGGGGTCGAAACACTTTTTCCTTATTTAAAAAAAAAAGGACTATTTTGTTCATTGTGAGGCGACGCAGTGGCGCAGTAGGTAGTGCTGTCACCTCACAGTAAGAAGGTCGCAGGTTCGCGTGTCAGCTGGGTCAGTTGGCGTTCTGTGTGGAGTTTGCATGTTCTCCCTGCGTTCGTGTGGGTTTCCTCCGGGTGCCACCACAGTCCAAAGACATGCAGTACAGGTGGTGAATTGGGTAAGCTAAATTGTCCGTAGTGTATGAGTGTGTGTGTAAATGAGTGTGTGTGGATGTTTCCCAGAGATGGGTTGCGGCTGGAAGCGCATCTGCTAAAAACATGCTGGATAAGTTGGTGGTTCATTTCGCTGTGGCGACCCCGGAATAATAAAGGGACTAAGCCGAATAGAAAATGAATGAATGAATGTTCATTGTGGCTATTTATATCACTCAAAAATAATTAACATTCTGAAATATTATTACAATATAAAATGCACGTTTTCTATTTTACATATTTTTTTAAAGTCATTATTCTTGTGATTTAGGGCTGAATTTTCAGCATAATTTCTCCAAACGTGCACGATTACTCAGAAAACATTGTAATATGTTACATTTTCTGCTCAAAATTATTATGAGAAAAATACTACACTATACTAAACATACTATGGTAAAGTACTTGAATTAACATGTGGTAATTCTATGTGGTAACACAGCTACTATAATTTTTTCATTTTCCTTTGGCTTAGTCCCTTAATTAATCAGTGGGTCACCACAGCGGAATGAACCGCCAACTATTGCAGCATATGTTTTACACAGTGGATGCCTTTCCAGCTGCAACCCAGTACTGGGAAACACCCATACACACTCACAGTCAAACACACACATCCATACACTACGGCCAATTTTGTTGATCCAATTCACCTATAACGCATGTGCTCGGACTGTGGGGGAAACCGGAGCCAATGGAGGAGAACATACAAACTCAGAGTGACATCTGACTCAGCCGGGACTCGAACCAGCAACCTTCTTGATGCGAAGCGACAGTGCTAACCACTGCAACACAGCAACAGTATTTTAACAAATGACCAAATACTGTTGTTTTCTACAACTGTAGGGTATATTACACTATAATACACAGCAGTTTACTATAGTAAAAACTAAAGTATACTACAGTATTTATTACAGTTTATCAGTTCACTATATTTAATATGCAGGAGCATCCACAATATAATACAACATAAACTCTATTATAATGTAATATAGTTTATGTAATATGACTATAATATGTAATATGAAATATATAGTACAAGGTAAACTAAAACATAATGTAATATACAGTAATATAAACAGTAAAATACACTTCATAATAATTCTAAAGCAGCATATGTTTTACTATAGATTACTACAGTATTTTTTCATGTGGGTTAAAAGACCTCAGAACAGAAAACAAAGAGATTAACAGCAACCACAGGGAAGCCAAATCTTCAGCAACATTACCAACATCGTTACTTGTATCCAGTGAATGCAGTTCAGCTGAATAAAATGTCTCTTACAGACCCCAACATTTTTACCGGTGTATTTTTCATTACTCTGATCTCACCGCAGCTCCTGTAGGTCACCGTGAGCTTGTTGGAGTTGCAGATCGTATGAAGCGGCCATTGGGGATTCTGAGAGTGAGCCCGATCCATCTGAACCAAACCCAGAATCAGAAACAGCAGCATGTTGAAATAGATCTTCATAGAACTCGCTTCTGTTGAATTTAGGGTGGACGAGAGCAGCTTAACTTCTCATTTGGGTCATCGGATAATGTCAGCGTGTCACTGGCTTTCACTTCCCTGCAGTTTCAAACAATGCTTCATTAAAGCACTTCATCAAACCCACAAGAAAAACATTTACTAAAACGTCCAGCTTCTCTTTTCATTTCAGTCCAGTCTATAGTAAAATCTTTTAGTGTTTGCTTTTTTTTAACCCTTTATAGGGCACTCACTGGAAATACCATAGAGTGTTAAAGGGGAATATTATAAGACTTCTGTATTTTTATGACGTTAAAAAAGCAGCACAAGCTCATTAGAAATATGTGATTCAGTCTACACACTTAAACATGCATTTGACTGCAGTTTGTAGGTGAAATGAGCACTAGGGGGCAGTGTGAGTCCAACAGCTTTGAATAATTTTCACGCTAATGATATTTACAGGGACATATTATTGGTAAAGTCTAGATCGGATATGCTGCCGGCCGGAAGTGGGATATGCACATTAATAAAGCAGCATTTTTTTATGACGCTGTATAGCAATAATTAATATTTTTACAGTACAACTGATTTTACATTACTGTGACGGTTGGGTTTAGGGTTGGGGTGGGGGTAGACGTTAATAAAATACAACAAATGAGAAATTTAATAAATATTAGAAATATTTCTCGTTAACTTCCGGCCGCAAACGTATCCGCTCTAGCAACAACCCATATTATTATTGAATAAGGATTATTCTGGTGTAGTTCTTTGCACAGCATCAAAGAAATAGCACAAAACAACTTGTCTATGATTTGTAAAGAAAATCTTTCACCTATCTATCTCCTTATTGACGGTGGCTAAGTGGTTAGCACTGTTGTCACACAGCAAGAAGGTTGCTGGTTCGAGTACTGGCCAGGCCAGTTGGTGTTTCTGTGTGAAGTTTGCATGTTCTCTCAGCGTTGGCGTGGGTTTCCTCTGGGTGCTCTGGTTTCAGTCCAAACACATATGCTGGAATAGTTGGCGGTTCATTTCGCTGTGGCGACACCTAATAAATAAGGGACTAAGCTGAAGGAACATGAATGAATGAATCTCCATATGGACACTTTTCTGGTGTGGTCAGTTTGCTTGTCACCTTGTACAGTGTTGTACTTGGGCTGAAGAGTGCTCAGTAGTGATGCGTGCATGAGCGTGCTCTGCCTATTTTAGGGGGACTGTAGCCCTTCTATATTTCTGCTGCTCAGCCACCTTAAAACTTTTGAGATTAGCTCATAAACTGTACGTTAAATTATCGAATCACTATAGATTTGATAAGAAAACATTAACTATATAGTCTTGCACAGAAAGGATTAAACACAGTGACGGAACCACTTAACTGTCACTGAGTCACTGACAGAAACGTCAAGTGTTAGGAAAATACTTATTACTATCATTCCGATGGAATGTAACTGCTGTTACTATCCACGGTGACCCATCATCATGCCAAAAACAAAGAAATACATGATTAAAGTGACGATCGGGTGCGGGTCGGGTGCGGATACATATATCAGATAAGACTAAATGTGCGGGCGGGTGGCGGGCGATGGGTGGATGATTTATATGAAGCCGCATATTCGGGTGTCATCTTATCTGATACGTGCATCTCTAGTGCTAGGGTTCGAGTCTGGTGAGGCGGAGTTACACAAAAGACATTTGTTGTAATGTTGTACATTTACACAAAATGTACAACAAAATGTACCACCAAGTAACATATTTCAGATTTTTAAAATACAGACAGTGCCCCCTAGTGGATTTGTCATCTGAAACGTGCAACAAAACCAACGTTACCACATGGAAATTCATTACTTTTTTAATTAGTGGCTAATTCGTATGAATTTGTAGGATCTCTATTATACAATTTAGTACGTTTTTCTCATCTCCAGATAAGGGTTCAGATTAGGAGTGGGGGGTTTAGTGACACGCCTCCTTTAAAAACCGTACATACATATACATACATATATGTATTTGCACGAATTATATATATATATATATATATATATATATATATATATATATATATATATACATCCATACATACATATACATATATATATATATATATATATATATATATATATATATACACATACATATACATATATATATATATATATACATACATATATATATATATATATATATATATATATATATATATATATATATATATATATATATATATATATATATATATACATACATATATATATATATATATATATATATATATATATATATAAATATACATACATATATATATATATATATATATATATATATATACATATATATATATATATATATATATATATATATATATATATATATATATATATATATATATATATATATATATATACATACATACATACATACATACATACATATATGTATATGTATGTATGTATGTATGTATGTATGTACGGTTTTTAAAGGAGGCATGTCACTAAACCCCCCACTCCTAATCTGAACCCTTATATATATATATGTGTGTGTGTGTGTAAATATATATTATATATATATATATATGATGCCTGCTTTAGTAAACTTCAAGTGTTAAACTGGTAATGTTAATTATTTTGGCCAACAGTTGTTGTCTAATGCATGAACTACATGTGAAGCATCACAAGGTCACGTATTAATTTATATTCTTTGATATAACAATATAAACCAAATTTGTATAGCTCATTTGATCTAAAAATGCATTGAACATAAATCTCATCATTGCTGGGACTGTTCAATTCACTTCATCTTTTCCTAATTAAAAACCAGAGGGTTGCTATCAGATATGAATCTTATACTCACATCTATGAATTGGTTGCGGTCATCAGGTATCAGAGGGTCACAGATCTGTATGTCAGACTGACCTGATCTCGGGATGCTCTTGGCTCACGAAAGGTCATTTGTTTCTCCAAAGGGGAAGTCCTGAGCCTTTATTAATCAGCATGAAGCTCCTGATGAGCACATCTGCCTGGAGCTTCCTCAGCAGATCATCTACTCTGAGACACAGACCGTGAGTTCAGCACTTTTAATGACTCATTAAAGCTTCCATATGAAGAGTTTCTGAAGAGTTTAATGCTGTTTTTTTTCTACAACTCCTGACCTATAACTTGTGTTCTTGTCTCCTACCTTGCCTCCGCTTTTCTAAAAACATTTCTTAAATGAAAGTCTGTAGAATATGACTGTATACAACATATTGTTTCAACATGGAGATTGCAGTGTTTAATAGTCACATTGTAGGATCTGAAATGTCAAACTGGGATTAGAATAAACCAGGGACCATATTTCAGATCCATCAGAAGTTTAACAGACTAAAATATTTTCAATTACTGTAGATATATTTTAAAGGCCTGTGACTGTACGATATCAAGAGATTTTTAACCATTTGGGCACAAGAAGTAGCCCATTTAGCCTTGTGTAGCTTTTTAAAATTGCATTATTACACAATAAAGATTTTGCAGTGTTATTTTGGTCACACTTTACAATAAAGTTCATTAGTTAATGTTAATGAATGCATTTACTAACATGAACAAACAATGAACAATACATCTACTACTGTATTTGTTCATGTTAGTTAACGTTAGTTAATGAAAATACAGTAGTTCATTGTTAGTTCATGTTAACTCATGGTGCATTAACTAATGTTAACAAGCATGGAGTTGGATGTTAATAATGCATTTGTAAATGTTCAATTATGATTAATAACTGCTATACATGTGTTGTTCATGATTAGTTCATGTTAGTAAATGCGTTAACTAATGAACCTTATTGTAAAGTGTTACCGTTATTTTATATTTGATTATTGAATTTCTATTCTTGAAACCTGTTAGACTCTCCAGAAAACAGTTTATTTCATTTGTATCTTTGCTCTATTGTATGCATCTATGCTTTTTGCAAATCAAATATAAACAAATATTCTATGCATTTGTTTATGATCTTTCATGCAGATGCACCGCTCTATAAATTCAACCCAGTTGATGTAATTTTAGGAACTATTTCCAAATAGGGAATGAAATTATATTCATATCACAATATATACAATAGACAACATTTAAAATAGACCAAAAACATCATCAAAATAGTCCCAAAGCTATTAAAGAATCCCAATTCTTGTCTTAGGGCAATGTTTAGATCCATTTCAAGTGTTGACTACTACAGTGGTTTCCAAAGTTGGGGTTGGGAGAGAGGGTCACTTGGTGATTTCCAAAAGTCAAATAAATTTAATTAAACTAAAAGAATGACCATATTTTATATATAACTTACAGAAGTAGTTTTTAATAGTAAACATTCATTCATTAATTTTCTTGTTGGCTTTGTCCCTTTATTAATCCGGAGTCGCTACAGCGGAATGAACCGCCAACTTATCCAGCAAGTTTTTACACAGCGGATGCCCTTCCAGCCGCAACCCATCTCTGGGATACACACACACACACACACACACACACACACACACACACACACACACACACACACACACACACACGCGCGCACACACACACACACACACACACACACAATTTAGCCTACCCAATTCACCTGTACCGCATGTCTGTGGACTGTGGGGGAAACCAGAGCACCCGGAGGAAACCCACGCAAAGGCAGGGAGAACATGCAAACTCCACACAGAAACAACAACTGAGCCAAAGTTCGAACCAGCGATCTTCTTGCTGTGAGGCGACAGCACTACCTACTGCGCCACTGCCTCGCCCTAATAGTAAACAACAACATGCAAATAAAAAGCCATCAACAATTTCAATTCTTTGTTCGTAGGATTGGTGTGTTTACGCTAGATTAACAGCGCAGCAGTAGCGTCAGCTGCAGCAGGTTGATTTTACAGCACCATGTTAAACTTTCTGACACCTTTATGGCAATCAAATACATTCAAAATAAATTCAGGCCATAACTGAACAACAGGAATGATCTTTAAATGGCGGTCACTAAAATTAAACCAAGAATAGACTTGTGCTGAAAACGTTATGTCCACCAGTCTGTTTAGGTGAGGTTAATATTACATTAAACAAATTAATAGATGACTATAAAATGATAAGGTTGTTAGACTGTTGCACTTTTTTGAGTTGTCAATATGCTCGTGTTTATATGGCCTCCTGTTGTGTGCGCAATGTTTGTAATTTATGTAATTATAATTTATCAACGTTTTTAATTTATGCTGTCGCCTCACAGCAAGAAGGTCGCTGGTTTGAACCTCGGCTCAGTTGGCGTTTCTGTGTGGAGTTTGCATGTTCTCCCTGTGTTCGCGTGGGTTTCCTCCGGGTGCTACCACAGTCCAAAGACATGCGGTACAGGTGAATAGGGTAGGCTAAATTGTCCGTAGTGTAAGAGTGTGTGAATGTGTGTGTGGATGTTTCCCAGAGATGGGTTGCTGCTGGAAGGGCATCCGCTGCGTAAAAACGTGCTGGATAAGTTGGCGGTTCATTCCACTGTGGCGACCCCAGATTAATAAAGGGACTAAGCTGGCAAGAAAATAAATGAATGAATGAATGAGTCACTGGCATTGTTATTTTAGGGGTCGCGGGCTGAAACGTTTGGGAACCCCTGAACTACTACATTGCAGATATCTAAACATTGCGATCCTAGTTTATGCGATATCATGCAGTCCTATATGGCTGTAGTTTTCTAACATGATCTGTCCTTCAGGTTAACGTGAAGATCTTATGAACATGATGTCACTTAAAAACCAACCTGCTTGGCGCTGGGGAGCCCGTGCTATCATTGACAAGTCAAACTCACTTGAGTCTAACCCACCGCCGCATGAAAAGTTCCCTACTGTTTCGCCAAGGGGACCCACTGATGAAGGTAAAGTCTTACCTGTGTTCTGTTTCCATTTGCATATGGATAGGGAGGGGTCTGGATGCAGAGTTGGTGCAGTTGCAAGATGTGCTGCATGCAATGCTTTTTAATGCGCACGTCCTGACGTCACTAGCTTCACTGAGAGCAATTTGTTTGACATTGCAAGACTGAAATATAGTTTCAGCTTGCAAATCCAAGTCTGCATCCAGATATTGTGTAGAAAGGCCAAAAAAAAAAAACCCCAACAGTCTGTTTTCTTTTTTTAAGCAATAAGAGCCGCAAGTCTCTCAGTACTGAGCATCGACATGCGTGTGACCGAGAACAAAAGCGTCCACCACACGGACACATACAAGGGCTCAAACCTCATTGTGCGCAGAAATACAGAGTTCACCATTATCCTCAAACTCGACCGGGCCTTCAATGAACAGCAGCACCAAGTGGAGTTGGAGTTCCTGATTGGTGAGCTTCTGGATCTAATATTAAGATAAAAAAAAAAAAACATCATAAAATGTCAGTAATAAATTATTTTCTTCCTTAAAGTTTTTGCCTCGTTTCCAGGACAAATATTTAAAATCTTTTTTAAATCAAGAAGCATTTCCTAGACAAGTAAATATAATATCAAAATGAGATAAATATAGAAGATATAAATATAAAAGATCTTGTATTTTAACTAAACAGATCCATTTTTCAGTTTGTTTATATCGCTTCTGTATTATTGCTGCAGTGCAACAATGGTATAGTTAAGCTGATCAACACTTGCATGGAAACTTGTCATTATTGTTGTATGCACCTTTTTGCAATGCCGCCATCTTTATTTAACTAACTTACTGCATATTGAACCTAGTGGACTGTAAAGATATTATTTTAATATAATCAACATAACTTTACTATGCTGAATCGCACTTTCCCCCACATCGACAATTTTGTTTATGCTACAGGAAGTTCACCTGATGAAAACAAGGGCACCTACATCATAGTGTCCATTGGGAAAGAGAAGCAAGACAGTAGCTGGAAGAGTCGGGTGGTGGCAATGCATGGCAATAGCGTTATGGTGGGCATAACACCAGATGCCAAATGCATCATTGGCCGCTTCCGCATTTTTGCAGTAGTTGTGAGCGTTTTGGGGAAAGAGCGCACTCAGAGGAACCCGGACACAGATTTCTATGTGCTGTTCAATCCTTGGAACTCTGGTGAGTACACACTACGAGACAAAGTTTAATGGATTTGTTCACCCAAAATAGTAAATTAATTGCTTAAATAATGTCATTTCAATGCCCCTTCATCTTCAGAACACAGAATAAGATAATTTGCATGAAATCTGAGAGCTTCGTCATCCTCCCTAGACATCCTCCTGACTCATTAAAAGTCCATAAAAAGAACCAAAAACATTGTCAAAACTTTCCATAGGACTTGGAACTGTGATCATATGAAGCTCCAAGAACACTTTTGTGCACCAAGAAACAAATAAACCTGTAAAATCTACTAACTAACCTATTCAAAATGTCACTTTAAGCTTTATAGAAGTGTCTGGAATAATATCTAGTCAAATATTATGTGCTGTCATCAGGACAAAGAAAATAAATCAGTTTTTAGAGATGAGTTATTAAAACTATTATGTTTAGAAATGTTCTCTCTGTTAAACAAAAATTAAGGTGAAAAATAATCAGGGAGGGCTAATAATTCTTCTGTGTTAGATCAGGGATCATGTTTTCGATGGCCAATACGACACTTGCGTGTTGCTTTGCTGACTCTAATAGCACCCTGATGACCTGACAAGGAAAAGAAGACACAGATGTATATGTGTTGTTGAGTTTTTGGAGCTTTGTATGGTTACAGAAGCCACATTGAATACTTTGGAACTTGGAACGACCATTGCTGTACATTATCTGACAAAAGTCTTGTCGGCTATGCAATTTTTAGGAAGAACAAATAATAATTTGACTTCTAGTTGATCATTTGGTATCAGAAGTGGCTTATATGAAAGGCAAAGGCCTCTAGATTACGCTTATTTGACCAAGGTAAAATCTGATCATGTCTTGATTTTGAATGATTCCATTAGGACAGTAAGGTCTGACTCTGCTTAGACAAAAGTCTCGTCACTGAACAGAAATAATGTCCAGTATAGAATATAAAGTCCTGCTGCAGTGGAGACAGAATGAATATTGTGTCTGACTCCATCATGAGCTTGGAGGACTGCATCCGTACATCTCTGACTCACATCACTGATTAATAAAGTCATCTGGAATGGCGAAGGAAGCGTTCCTGCAGGACTCTCAGAGTTCATCAAGGCTCTTTGTGTTCATCTTTAATGCCTCCTCTTTCATATTACCCCAGACATGCTCAGTAATGTTCATGTCTGGTGACTGGGCTGGCCAATCCTGGAGCAGCTTGACCTTCTTTGCTTTCAGGAGCTTTGATGTGGAGGCTGAAGTATGAGAAGGAGCGCTATCCTGCTGGAGAATTGTCCCTCTCCTGTGGTTTGTAATGTAATGGGCAGCACAAATGTCTTGATACCTCAGGCTGTTGATGTTGATCATCCACTCTGCAGATCTCTCCCCATACTGAATGTAACCCCAAACCATGATTTTTCCTTCACCAAACTTGACCGATTTCTATGAGAATCTTGGCTCCATGCAGGTTCCAGTAGGTCTTTTGCAGTTCAACAGATGATTTGTAGGAAAGTCGACCTTTTTACGCTTTTCCAAACGAGCGAACTAGAAGTTATTATTTGTTGCTCTTACAACTGGGAACGACGACAAGACTTTTGTCAGGTAGTGTATATAAAGGATGAGAGAGCTCTTGGATTTCATCTGAAATATCTTCATTTGCGATCTGAAGATGAACAAAAGATTGGAACGGCATGAGGGCGATCAATAAACAACAGAGGTTTCATTTTTGGTTGAACTAACCCACTAATATTAGATCATAATCTTTGATTTCTTAGAGGTCACTATCTTACTAGATATAATGACAACTATATGTTGCTACGCAGAGGATGAGGTGTACATGGATAAAGAGGAAGACAGGCAGGAGTATGTGATGAATGAAGTGGGGACCATCTACAATGGAGTACACAACAACATCACCACACGCTCATGGAACTTTGGCCAGGTTGGCATTGTTTTGCAGAAGTTTCTCCATCTCTGACATGATTAGATTTTTTGTCCTATATTATACCTTAAACCAGGGATGTCTAGATCTGTTCTTGGAGGGTACATTTTTTTTGCAGAGTGAAAGTTTCTTGGGGGGTTTCTCAGCAGGCAGACTGATAATGGCTACCAAGTCATCAAGCTCCCTTAAAGGCAAAATGCAATAAGAAACTTCTTTGGAAGGCAGATTTTGTTTTGTATCCTATGTTCAGCGTACTTTGAAAGAAAACTCCAGCATGAATTCACTGTTGGTCCAGAATGATTTAAATAATAATAATAATACATTTTATTTAAAGGAGCCTTTCTAGCAACTCAAAGACACCGTACAATCAACAAGAGCAATAAAACAACAAGAGAAATATTAAAATATACACAATAATAGTGCAGATTAAATTAAGTATTAAAAGCCATCTTAAATAAGTGGGTTTTGAGTCTTGATTTAAATAGTGTGAGGGAGTCAATGTTTCTGATGGCAGGTGGTAGTGAGTTCCAAATGCTCTGTTGCCTATAGTAGAAAGACGAGAAGAGGGAACAGACAAGTGGAGGGAGGAAGATCGCAGAGTGCGAGAAGGAACAGAAATGTGGATGAGGGCAGACAAATATGGAGGGGCGAGATTGTGGATGGCTTTGAATGTTAACATCAAGATTTTAAAGTCAATTCGAAAATGAACAGGTAACCAGTGAAGCTGCTGCAGGACAGGGGTGATGTGATGAAGAAGGGGTTCTGGTGATGATACGGGCAGCTGAGTTCTGGAGCTTACGGAGAGATTTTTGAGTGAGACCAAAGAGAAGAGAGTTGCAGTAATCTAAACGAGACGTGGCAAGGCTATGAACGAGAACAGCAGTGGCATGAGGGGTAAGAGAAGGGCGGAGACGGTTAATGTTGTGGGTGTAAGTAAGCAGACCAGGTGATGTTATTGATGTAAGAATCAAAAGATAGGGTGCTGTCAAGGTTAGGTTGTTGATGTCAGCATGTTCTCTAGCAAAATAATAGAAGTTGCTTTTTACACCAGTTTATACTGTATTTAATTATGAATGTATATTATCCCACATTCCCAACACATTTCAAAAGGTAGAGAGAAATCCAGATGTGGGATTTGGGGATCAGGATTGAGAAACAATTTAATAGGCACACTAGAAACGTCCTGAAAGGTTGAGGCAAGTTGGGGCTAATCTCTCCAGGACGGAGTTTGGACACTGTATGGGGTACTAACTTAAACCTTGATTTGCAGTTTCTGGGGTTACTTAAGACCTTGATTTGCGGTTACTGATGTGATTAAGCTAAGCCATAGATCTCAAACTCGATTTCTGAGGGGCCGCAGCTCTACATAGTTTTGCTCCAACATTAATTAAACAGATCTGATCCAATTAAACAAGGTGTTTAAGACTACTATGGACTATATTACTTTTTTTTTCTTCACTCTCCTATTGGTGAAGTTTTTTTCCCTCTCCGCTGTCGCCTCTGGCTTGCATGCTTCAGGATCTGAAAAGCTACACATCGATGAATTTGCTCTTCAGTGTTTGGACTCTCAGTAATGATTTCAAACCACACTGAACTGAGCTAAACTGAACTGAACTTAAACACTAAAAACTGAACTACCCTGATCCAGTTACTATGACCATTTATGAGAAGCTGCTTCGACACAATCTACAATGTAAAAGCGCGATACAAATAAAGCTGAACTGAATTGAATATTAAGCAGGCTTGAGTTGGAGCTCAACTCTGCGGAGCGGTGGCCCTCCAGGAGTTGAATTTGAGACCACTGAGCTCACCTAATATTATAATCACAGCAAGATTTATCCCCCTCTGTAATAAACCTTTTGTGTGGCTTCATGTAGTTTGAAGAGGGGGTTCTGGACGCATGTCTCACAGTAATGGATGCTGGGAATGTACCGCTGTTGTTCCGTGGAAATGCCACTGAAGTAGTTCGGCAAGCATCAGCTCTGGTATGATTTGATAACAGCAATCAAATTATGGATGATTCTTTTTTATTTACTTCTTTTGGTGGTATTTTTTCAGATGAATTCCCAAGGGGATAATGGTGTCCTAGTTGGTAGCTGGAGTGGTGATTACTCCAGTGGCACAGCACCCACCGCCTGGACTGGAAGTCCTGAAATCCTGCTCAAATATGCCAGTGAAGGCTGTGTGCCTGTGTGTTTTGCTCAGTGCTGGGTGTTTGCAGGCACACTCAACACTTGTGAGTATTGCAAACATGCATTAGACCATCCATTCGAGAAACTTTTCTTAATGCTAATGTAAAGCATTAAGAAGTAAAGACTTCTGGTCTGAGGCAATGGTGTATATGCACAGAAGGTGTTTTCAGGCAATGATAAACTTCCGGTGAAAGTTTTATGTGACTATTTTCAATATTATAAGGTTCCTTTCACAGCATTGATGTTGTAATGTCATCAAAGTACAATCAGTTAAGCCATTTGAGTTTAATCATTCAATGCCGGGGTGTCCAAACTCAGTCCCAGAGGGCCGGTGTCCTGCATATTTTAGTTCCAACCCCAATGAAACACACCTGAACCAGCTAATCAAGTGCTTAGGTATACACTTCCAGTGAGGTGTATTGAAGGAAGTTGGAGCTAAACTGGCAGGACCGAGTTTGGACACCCTTGATTGAATGTATGTAGCCTTGTTAATAGTGTCCTGTATGAACATGTTTAGCATTTTTTTTTCTCCAGGTTTTGGATTTCTTTCAAGAAAATTGTATTTGAATATGCGGCAACTATAGTTCCAATGGGCAAATATGTTGTAAGAACCATTCAATGTAAAATTTGAGAAGGAGGAGAACATTTGGCTTTCTAACTCAAAGCAACTCCTTACAAAAGATCAATTCATATTTATAAACACATTTATTATATTTAAAATTGGAAAACCATTTGATATGAACCCCCAGAAAATTATATCATTTAAAAAAATAAAATTTAATGAAGATGAAAACACAAGGAACTAATCCATTTGTCTTAAAGTGATTAAAGATTAAACTAGTGTGTGTCAATAAGATAATTTTTATATAGAGTTGAAGTCAGAATTATTAGCTCCCCTGTTTATTTTCCCCCCCAATTTCTGTTTAACGGAGCGAAGAGTTTTTCAACACATTTCTAATCATGATTGTTTTAATAACTCATCCCTGATAACGGATTTATTATTTTTTTTTGCCATGCTGACAGCACATAATATTAGACAAGATATTCTTCAAGACACTTCTATACAGCTTAAAGTGAGATTTAAAGGCTTAACTAGGGTAATTAGGTTAACTAGGCAGGTTAGGGTAATTAGGCAAGTTATTGTATAACGATGGTTTGATCTGTAGACTATCGAAAAGTTAATAGCTTAAAGGGGCTATTAATTTTGAACTTAAATGGTGTTTAAAAAAAATAAAAACTGCTTTTATTCTAGCCGAAATAAAACAAATAAGAGTTTCTCCAGAAGAAAAAATATTATCAGACATACTGTGAAAATTTCCTTGCTCTGTTAAACATCATTTAAAGAATATTTAAAAAAAGAAATAAATAGTTAAATACAATTATCACAAATATTGCAATAATTAGTTATAATTAATACAAGTATTAATAGATATTAATAATTCAATAGTTTTAATGTCCTATTCCCCAGAGCAAAATCCCAAGTGTGGAGAGCGTCTAAAAGCAGGAGTTCATTATTTTCTGTTCACTCAGCACTTTAACTCTGCTCCAGTGTAGTTTTAACTCTTTGTAGGAGTGGGAGCAGAGGGAGATGTTAATTTTACTCTGAGGATTTTGCTGTGTATCACATTGTGTTTTAAAAACATCTACTTTAAAGTAAAGATATTAGTTAAAGGATTGTGTTAAGATGGGATATTATGATTATGAAAATTAGTTTAAAATTAAACTTTACTTAAAAATCTGTGTGCTTATACCCCATTTAACAGCACGTTTTACCTCATTTCTTCCAATGTCTCTTCCAGTTGTGCGCTGCCTTGGGATCCCTGGACGGGTGGTCACCAACTACTGCTCTGCTCATGACAACACAGGCAACCTGAAGACAGACATTGTGCTTGATGAGGACGGGAGAATGGACAAAAGCCGAACAAGAGATTCAGTCTGGTAAGATTTTCCAAACAAGATTGTCTGAAAATAGACAATAAATGCATTATTTAACATAAAACTTCCATCTAAAGATGTCTCAGGTGTTGTAACAGTTGACTTGAGATACTCCAATCCTAATGTGACTGAAAGGTTGGTTGGCAATACAGTTACGTTGCAATACTTTGTTTTTATAGGAACTACCATTGCTGGAATGAGGTGTTCATGAAGAGGCTTGATCTGCCTGATCAATATTCTGGCTGGCAGGTGGTCGACTGCACCCCTCAGGAGACCAGTGATGGTATCATCCCTGCCATGACATTTGCCATTTCATAAGCATATCTTAAGGTCTATCTAAGATATTCTCCTTCTTTGATTCAGGTCTTTTCAGATGTGGCCCGACGTCTGTCAATGCAATCAAAGAGGGAGAGCTCAGCTATCCATTTGATGCAAGGTTCGTCTTTGCAGAGGTAAGAAGAAAACATGGCTAATGTTTTGACCTTAATTTACAAGTTCATATCTACGTGCATGGACATAACTCTTTCTCTCCTCAGCTGAACAGTGATGTGATTTACCATAAGTCTAATAAGTATGGAAAAACAAAGATTATCCATGTGGACACTTCGTACGTGGGAAAGCAGCTTGTGACCAAAAAGCATGACAGTAACGACTATATGGACATCACTTCTAGCTATAAATATTCAGAAGGTAAATTTCATTCAGTCTACAGCTGGGGTGTCCAAACGTGGTCCTGGAGGGCCTGGTGCCCTGCATAGTTTAGCTCCAACCTGTTACACACCTGCCTGGAAGTTTCTACTATATCTAGAAAGAGCTTGATTAGCTGATTCAGGTGTGTTTAATTGGGGTTGGAGCTAAAATATGACACTAAAATTGGCCCTCCAGGACTGAGTTTGGACACCCCTGGTCTACAGGATAAAAAAAAAAGCAATGTGACATTAGATTAAGAGAGCAGATATTATTGAAGCAATGTTTTTTTTTTTTTACAAGATCTGTCTTTGACTTGATTGATACTCTATGGAACAAGGAGTAATAGTGACTTGCAGGGCTTTCTTGAGGAATCATAACCTTTTAAGAGTTGCCTTGTGGGAGCTACAATTTATTAGTGCATTTGTGACTAGTTAGTGAACAGAAAAGGCCTTTCACTTATTTATATTGACATGCTTGACAAACCAAGAACTTTGGTTTTCTAATTTGGCTGTTTTAATAGACAACCCCATTTAGTCATCTCAAAAGTCCTGAATATTAATCCATCTAGGGTAGTTTGACTTTGTAGTTCTAGATTGGAATGTCACACATTAAAAATACAATTGGTTTTAATAACCCTACCTTGGGATACCTTATTGACCTTATTCTCTGCAGACGAGTGGGCGCTGCCATTTGAATCTTTTTGGCACGAGACTTCCGGTCTCATTCACTTCCATTCATTTTTAGACATTAAAAACTGCTCGTTTCGCTGTTTGATGTTGCAAACTGATATTTCCTTGTTATATTATTCTACTTGGTCTGTATAGTCATGCAAACATTTGTTTGCAAAGCAAGTAGTTTGACCGTTTTTGCCGTTTATTAATCCTTGTCATTTCTCCCATAGGCGACTGAAACGGAAGTTCTAAGACAATCGCGAAAACAGGCGCACTTCCGCATTTTAGAATAAGGTCAATAGAGGATAGACAATATTATATATATATATATATATATATATATATATATATATATATATATATATATATGTATATGTATATATATATATATATATATATATATATATATATATATATATATATATATATATATATATATATGTATATATATATATATATATATATATATATATATATATATATATATATATATATATATATATATATTTATATGAATACCAAATATCTAGTGGTAACAGAGGCCAGAATATAATAGTTGTATAAGTAAACATCATGCCCAAGGATTCAAGTGGTAGACAAGAAAATAATGCTAAAGTAGACAGTAGATATAGTGTCAGTGAACCTGATAGGGTTATGTTGGTGCCGTGACCCAGATGGAATTGAGGTTTAGTGGGGTGAGTGTGATGGAGTCCAGCTAGTAAGAGTGGTTGGGTGAACTTCACTCCTTTAGGCTCAAGATGTACAACCGATGATGGACATGCTAGGTCAAATTACTGCATAGATAGAGGGGGCTACAGTGGTACAGGTAATGTTAACTTTACTGCCCTCCTTCCAATAAACTGTGATTGGAATTTACCTAGAGCTTTGTTAGGAAACTGTATAGGTTACAACATGTACAAATACACTTAACAAAAGTGTTCTGATTAATGTTATGGAAAATTCTGCCAAGTCTGGTGGGTTTAAAAAGGGAAGGAGCTAAACTGGTGCTGTGACCCAGATGGGAGGCCTAGCATTGTGCAAGAATGGTGTAAATAAACAGAAATCCACTGAGCTCCAGAGATATATTTTAGCAACATTGTTAGCATACTTCCCCTCTCATGCCATACATGTTGGTTTGAACCAACTTAGAGCAGTCCTAATACACTGTAGGGGTTACAACATGTTCATATACTCTTAATAATAGAAGTCTGATTGATGTTATGAAAAATTCTGCCTATTCTGGTGGGTGTACAAATGGTGGGTGTTAAATTAGTGCTGTGAGCCCAATGGGAGGCTAAACTAGGTGCAAGAATGGTGCAGATAAACCGAACTCCCCTGAGCCCTAGAGATGGATTTTAGCAACATTGTTAGCATACCTCCCCTCTTATGCCATGAATGTTGGTTTAAACCCAGTTAGGGCAGTACTAGGTAACTGTAAGGGTTACAACATGTACATATACACTTAACAAAGGTAGACTGATTGATGTTATGGAAGAATTTGAATTAGTCTGGTGAGTGTAGAAATGGTAGGTGTTAAACTGGTGCCGTGACCCGGGTGGAAGATTAAGCAGAGTACAAGGATGGTATGAATAAACCTAACCTCTTAGCTGCAGAGATATACATTTAGCCACATTGTTAGCATACCTCCCCTCTTATGCCATAAAGGTTGATTTGAACCCACTTAGAGCATTACTAAGTAACTGGAGAGAACATGTACATATACACTTAACAATAGCAGTCTGGTTGATGTTATGGAAACTGGTGCCGTGACCCAGATGAGAGGTTAAGCAGGGTGCAAAAATGGTGATTTTAGCATACCGTGTTAGCATTCCTACCTGTTGTTTTAAACCCCACGTAGAGCAGTGATGGGAAACTGGAAGAGTTATAACATCTTTAAAGTGATTTAATTGATGTTATGGAAAATCCTGGTTGGTGTACAAATGGGAGGGGGTTACACTGGTGCAGTCACCCGGATGTC
This sequence comes from Danio rerio, assembly GCF_052040795.2. NCBI lineage: Eukaryota > Metazoa > Chordata > Actinopteri > Cypriniformes > Danionidae > Danio > Danio rerio. The sequence continues at coordinate 2,526,348 of NC_141044.1, forward strand.
AGTCTACCTGCCTTCCATGCCATGAACATTGATTTGAATCCCACCTAGAGCAGTGCAAGGCAACATGAGCGGTTACAGCAGGTAGATGTTAGTATACCTGCCTCCCATGCTGTAAACGTTGATTTGAACCACACCTAGATTGCAACATGTAGATTGAACAACATAGGTTTGACTGATGTAATGGAAAATCTAAATCTTTAACCTACAACTCTCCTGACTCTAGCAAGTCTCAAGGAACGTCAGGTTATGCAGATGGCAGAGCGACGTGGCGTTCCTAGCAGGAAATATCTGACACTCCCTGAAGCAGGTGTGGAAATCCAGATCCAGACTAACACCATCAAAATAGGTGACGACTTCAGACTAACAATGAATATTAAGAACAAGTCCAGCAAAGCCTGCACCGTCATTGCCACTGTCACTGGCTGTGTGGTGTTCTACACGGGCATCACCGGCTCAGATTTTAAGCTTGAAAACAAAAAGGCATCCGTGCAAGCTTCAAAAAGTGAGTCAGACACAACTGGTTCAGTAACACTGCACAAAACTTAACAACATTATTAGCTAATGGATCATCATATCTTTACAGCTGAACCTGTGACAATAGACATCAAAGCTGTGGATTACACACCACACCTGGTGGAACAGGCCAACCTGCTGTTTGTCGTGTACGGCATTGTTGAGGAAACTGAAACACCCCTCACCACTATGAGAGTTATCAATCTCCAACTTCCCGAACTCACAATAAAGGTAAATATATCCTTCTTAACCCTTTGTAGGGCACTTATTGAAATACTGATTGCAAAACAACAACAAAAAACAAAGCATTACCGGGGAGTTATTGCAAGACTTCTTTCATTCATACATTTTTTTTTTGGGTTAGTCTCTTAATTAATCAGGGTTCACCACAGGGGAATTAACTGGCAACTTATCCAGCACATGTTTTACACAGCGGATGCCCTTCCTGCTGCAACCCATCACTGGGAAACATTCATACACACTCATTCACACACGTACACCAATTTGGTCAACCCAATTCACCTGTACAGCATGTGTTTGGACTGTGGGGAAAACCGGAGCACCTGGAGGAAACCTACGGCATGCAACATGCAAACTCCACACAGAAATGCCAACTGACCCCACCCAGGCTTGAACCAGCAAACTTTTTGCCGTGAGGTGATTGTGCTACCCACTGCGCCACCGTGACGCCCCATTGCAAGACTTTTATGACTTTAAAAATGATACTGTAATTAATGAAAATATCATATATGGTTTTTTGGCTGATAAAAAATAACTTAAAAGTAAGTTTTGTGTAACGCGTAAAGAGATAAGTCCTCCAAAATGGTCAATTACGTCATCATTTACTTGTTTCCAACCAGTTGAATTTCTTTCTTCCTTTTAACACACACAAAGAAAATTTAAAGAAAGTTGGAAACCTGTAACATTGACTGATGAAATCAATAATTTCCAGCTTTCTTCAAAATATCTTGTTTGGCGTTCAACAGAAAAAAGAAACACATAAAGGTTTGCAACCACTTGAGGGAGTTTAAATAGTGAGCAAATTTTCACTTTTGACTTTACAATCCCTTTAATACTGACACAAATTTCACAGAACACAATAATAACTTTGAAAAATAAATGCTAAATATTCAGGGGCATTCAAGTTTCTTGGCTGTACTTTGAAAAAAATGGCATCTCTGCGTCTGTTAAATGCAGATTTAATTAATCAATTCATAATCAATATGTAAATGTACTGTAACTATTATGTGTTATGATGCATTTACACAATACTACCAGATGCTAAACATGCAACTTAGTTTTATTGTACATGAACTGTCAACATCAATGCTGCATTTATTGTAACCCACATGCTTTGTCACCGAAAAACTCATTAAGGTTCAATAAAAAAAAAATCTGTGCCGAACTTTTGGCTAACTAATCTAATATAATAGAGAGTACATATTGATTATTAGTTCTTATTTTAGCAAAGGTTTTCCAGTCTTACCCATTCAACAATACAACGTGCAATGTGAATGCATTAACATGTGTTGGTGCTCTACATTATAATTAATCTACAGATGTCTGGATCTCCCCGGGTTGGCAGTGATCTCTTGGTCAGTGTGGAATTCACCAATCCCTATAATTTCCCCCTGCTAAAGGTTGAGCTTCGCCTTGATGGACCTGGTCTGATACAGACCAAAGTGAAGCACTACAGGTAAACGTCATATTTACCACACTTGTCGAAAGTGCCAGTTAATAAGCAATTGTCAAATTCATTATTCCACTACACACCTATAAGCATGCTCAGACATAAAAAGTATTCGACATGTTTGTTTAAGGGATAATGTACATCAAGAATAGACAGAATAAAGCAGGTTAATCAGCAGCTGTTGTATAAGACTGAAAAGCTTTATGTAAGGGAAAAAGTCGAGACGGTAGTAGTCCAAGATACTTGATTCTGGTCAGTCACAACAGAAGAGGTATGTTATTCCCTGATAACAACCGCTAATTAACACAGGCTCACCCAGGAACTTTCAATCACCTTGACAGTCAGTGAATACCTTCACATACATATACTTAAAAAACATACACATTCATGTATATCTGCTTGTGTTTTTGTATTATTATATTTTGATAAATAGGTTAGTGTCAGCTCCATTCAACCTGTTTAGGTTCTGTCAGCTTTGTCTTTTGACTGTTTGGCGCCGTCTTGTAACTGAATATTGCACAATTGCCCAGCTCCACTCAGCCGCTTTCATTTCTGGCAAAGAATTAATAATACACTAAGGCTGTGAACAATGCTTTGTGTCTAATTGTTATCTTTTGTGACAAGTAAGCCATGTAATAAGCAGGATAAAGTACATCCTGGATGATTTGTTTGTCTTTGCATCCGCACAAGCCTGTCTTATTAGATTCAGCGGTTGTTATCTCAGAATAACATACCTTGGAATGTCCCGACTGACCAATCAGAATCAAGTATTCTAGACAGTTGTGTAATAATTCAATTCATGTTTATGTCCATAGCGCATCTACAATGTAGATTGTGTCAAAGCAGCTTCACATAGAAGTTCTTGTTCTTGTAAGGGCTGGTAACTCGAAGTTCAGTTCACTAATAGTAATAATCTGACATAACAACCAGCTGGATGTACATTATCCCTCTTATTAGACAGCTACTTGCCACAAAACATTGATTTGACCAATAATTGACAAGCTCTTATATTAAACAAAGCTTGCAGAATTCATAGACTAAATTAATTAATTGTTATTATTCAGTCACATAATGTGACCAAACAGTTAGGCATTACATCATGCAAGCTTTGTGTTTAATTAAAGGGTAACACTTTACAATAAGGTTCATTAGTTAATGCGTTTACTAACATGAACTAATCATGAACAACACACGTACAGCATTTATTAATCATAATTGAACATTTACTAATGCATTATTAAAATCTAAGTACATGCTTGTTAACATTAGTTAATGCACCATGAGTTAACATGAACTAACATTGAACTACTGTATTTTCATTAACTAACGTTAACAAATACATAGTAGATGTATTGTTCATTGTTTGTTCATGTTAGTAAATGCATTAATTAACATTAACTAATGAACTATTGTAAAGTGTGACCAGTTAAAGAGCTAGCAATTACAGCTCAGAGCAGTATTTTGTGTCTATTTTGTATCTAATTGTTTAGATCTGTGGCAAGTAGTCATGTAATAAGCAGGATAATGTACATCCAGTTGGTTGTTTTCGCAGAATAATACAATATACACACAGCAGCTGCACTGTAAAAAAATATATTGTGGCCTTAAATGTTTTAGTAGAAATAATCAAACTGACTGAAAATATTATGCTAAACTTTGTGTAACTTAAAAAATTAAGTAGAGAGTTGATTAAACTAAGTGAAAGCAACATAAAATTATTCGTTGTCTTGACTTTTTGTCAATACAATTGTTTACAGTGTGATAAAGCTGTCGGGATTTGTTCTGTGAGAACTGGCTAGATGTACAGTTGAAGTAGTATTCAGCTTAAAGTGATATTTAGAGTTTAATTAGTTAAGTGAGGGTAATTAGGCAACTCATTGTATAACGATGGTTTGTTCTGTAGACAATCAAAAAATATATAGCTTAAGGGGGCTAATAATATTGACCATACAATTGTGTTTAAAAATTAAAAACTGCTTTTATTCTAGCCAAAATAAAACAAATAAGACTTTTTTTCAGAAGAAAAAATATTATAGGAAATACTGTAAAAAATATCATATATCTGTTATACATAATTTGGGAAATATTTAAAAAAGATTATCAACAATAATAATTCTGACGTTAACTGTACATTATAGCATACATACCTTTATGTGATTTACATCTGTGTATGCTTGACATTATAACATTTTAATTAAATTCTTCATATATGTTGTGTTTTTGCAGCCAGATTTTACCTGGAGCGTCAGTGAACTACACAGTGTCGATGGTCCCTCGAGCTCATGGAAAGAAGGTGCTGATGGCCTGTCTGGACTGCTCTGCGCTGAGACAGGTCACCAATCAGCTGGAGTTTGAAGTACTGAAAAAAGAGTTGGTGACACAGGGAACGATTAGATTCAGGTCATGAAAACAGAACAGCTGCAGAGTTTGCAGGGCAATTACTTTGCTTCACTTGTATGCATTTTTTCGAAATCAAACCAAATGTTCAAATCTCATTCAGAACAAAATCCCCCTGAGCACCCTAAATAAACATAAGCAATCATTTTCTGAAATGATGTTGAATCTTATGCTGCTTAAAGCCAATTTGACTGACTTTCTTCTGTGATTTAGGTTGCCAGATCTGAGGAAAAAAATAAATCAAACACAATGACAACTCAAAACCTGCCCCAGCTGGAGTTTGTAGCACTGAAAAAAAGATTTAGTGACGCAGGGAACGATTCAATTCAGTTCATTAAATAAAAATTGCTGAGTTTGCAGTTCCAGTACTTTGCATCACCCGTATGCATTGATTAAATTAAAATAAAAATTAATCAAATGTTCAAATATTACATTTAATTCAGAACAAATTCCTCCTGAGCTCCCTAAAGAAATACAAATATTAGTTTACTAAAACGGGCGACGCAGTGGCGCAGTGGGTAGCACGATCGCCGCACAGCAAGAAGGTCACTGGTTTGAGCCTTGGCTGGGCGTTTCTGTGTGGACTTTGCATGTTCACCCTAATTAATAAAGGGACTAAGCCGAAAAGAAAATGAATGGATGAATGTATTTACTGAAACGATGTTGAAAGCCAGTTTGACTGACTTTCTTCTGTGATGAGGGTTGTCAAAAAAAAAAAAACATCTGAAAGGCTACTGAAAACCTGCTGCAAAAAATGAAGTCAGCAACCCCTGGGATTTTAATGAACTAAGTTTAAATTAAAGTTGTCTCTAAACTGAACTGACCAAATGTATACCCAAGTGAATGAGTGACTAATGATCATTTTGACACTTTTTAAAATTAATTTTTTACTATAACCAGTTAAACACCCAAATTTCATTTGAATCTTCTAAAACAAATATTATGATATTGACTTAACAAAGCCAACATACTGAAATCCTATTTAATTATTATATCTACTAGCTGCAAAGCCATTTTTCTCTTGTCCACCTAGAGTCAATGGCTAAATTCCCACAAAGGGAAATGTTTTCCATATCTGAATACAGTGTACATGTTACTGACAGACTTTTCAAACACCAAACAACACTTCTAAGCCTACCTTTCTCAGATGTGGGAGTAACTGATGTTCTGTTGATTTAATATGTGATGCTCCATCATTTTACTCAGAGGTTGTTGGGTTGCCAGGTATCCATGCTGGGCGCAATGTCCATATTCAGTCTTCAATCTGTATTTGCAAGAAAGAAACATTTTCGCCACCTGTGTCACGCTAATGTAAATAAATAATTAGACATGCAACTTCTAATTATTTCCCATAACTGCATTTTCAAAAGATCAGTAGTGTGGGAAATCCAAAACCCTGGCAACACTGTCTGTGACCAAACACAAAATATTAAAAATGATTTAGAAAAACTGTTTTGTTGTTGTTGTTGTTGTTCCATAAGAAAGTACAAGAACTTTACAATGAGAATTCTTTGGCTGAGAAATCCCCTTTAATCAGCCTAAAAATTTGAGAAGTATAAATGAATGGCATGTATTCTGAAATGTGTTGTGATCTCTATTCTATGTATTGATATATTCTCTTATTGAGAGGAATCTGTACTGCATTCATAACATCTGATTTTCTCTGCTTTAATGCCATGGAGTACATTTAATAATGAAAAATAACAATAAAGTTAAGAATTACAGCTTTTCTGATGACTGGAGTTTATTTATATTGTAAATTTCCATCTGAACACGACCACCTCATATTTATTATAGTAATACCAACGATATTAAAGAACAAACATTGCTCATAACAAGACCTACCTTCATGCAGATTTCAGTTGCAGCCCATATCAACCACACCTGACTGTAATTATCAAGTGCTGTTCCTGTCCTGATTAATTGGTCAGGTGTGTTTGATCAGGGTTGTAGCTAAAAAGGTAGATCTCCAGGAACAGGGTTGAGCACATACACATGCACACACACTTGTACAGGCTTTTGTGGGTGCTGTTTGCAGATTTGTTCAGATTTTTTTTTTTAATTAATATTTCATATCCAATAAAAGTTAAGAAATATGAATAATGACAATCATTAACACTGGCTGGGCATTTTCTAGTCAAATATAAAATTCCACTAACTCTGTGCGCCCTCTTGTGGGTTTATTCAACATCACTCTCAATTTAGCTGATGACTAGGGCCACTTCTGCGGAAGTTTTTTTAATAATTCTCCTGAGATTTTTGGTAAAAATCTGCAGATTTCTGCGAAATTATTTTGGGAGTATCATAACTAAAACATTAATATGTAAAATAAATATATATATTTTAACTGTTATTTAATGTTTAAAATGTAAATCCAAATAGATTCACTTTATTTGGTAACCAAAGCAAGTCTCTCATATAATATCGCTACAAAAAGACAGAAAATATTACTTTACAAACTGAACTGAACATAAATCAGATGAACATTTTCATATTAGGCAATAATATTACTGAAATTAATAAAAAAACTGAATACATTTAAATATTACACACATTTACACAAGTAAATAAACATAATTAATGATGGGCTAAAAATCTGAGGAAATCTGCGGAATTCTGCGCATGCAAATTCCGTGTCGGCTTATTATTATAGAGAAACTATAGAGTTATTATAGAGATGTGGAAAATACATTGATCAGAATAATAAAACAACGCTTGTAGCTATGATTGAAAATAAAATAAAAATAGTCTCTCACAGACATAGTTTGCTTAGTCTCTTTAGTCATCAGGGGTCACCACAGAGAAATGAACTGCCAACTTATCCAGCATATGTTTTACGCAGTGGATGCCCTTCCAGATGCAACCCAGTACTGGGAAACACCCATACACACTCATTCACACACATACACTCATACAGTATGGTCAATTTAGTTCATTCAATTCCCCTATAGAGCATGTGTTTGGACTGTGGGGGAAACCGGAGCACCTGGAGGAAACCCACGATGACAATATGAGACTCGAAACAGGGACCTTCTTGCTGTGAGGCAACAGTGCTCTCCACTGAGCCACCATGTCACCATTATAGAGATCATTCATTCATTTTCTTTTCAGCTTAGTTCCTTTATTAGTCTGGGGTCGTCACAGTGGATTAAACCGCCAACTTATCCTGCATATATTTTACACATGCCCTTCCAGCTGCAACACACCTCCGGGAAACTTCCACACACACTCATTCACACTCATACACTACGGACAATTCAGCTTACCCAATTCACCTGTACCACATGTCTTTGGACTGTGGGGGAAACACTGATGAATACATAAATATAGTGGAAAATCTAGTCATAAATAATTGATTGGAATCACACAAGAGGAATGTGGAAAGGGGAAAATTTTCACTTTTGGGTCAAGTATTTTACTTTACTTAAGAGCTTTTAAATGATCTGCACAAATAAAATTGAAGTTGTGGAAAATAGTGAAAGTGAAGTGAGCCTGATCAAGTATGGTTTTACCCAACACAGTAGGTCACTCGATTCAGAACAAACCAATAACACCTAAATTAGTCAACACATCTCACCAACACTGCACATCTCCCCAATCAAACACATCATTTGTAGAGAATCCAATTTGAATTGGGCTTCCAGTTCTGAATTGTATTATCATACTTGAGCTCTGAGCTAATTATCATAAGATCTTTTACCTATACTAAAAATGATAGATAGATCATCAATTGGCAGAAAACCTGTCATAGGTCTCCCAATTAATTTACATATCAATATCATTAATCTGAATTCATTCATTCATTCATTCATTCATTCATTCATTCATGCATTTTCCTTCGGCTTAGTCCCTTTATTTATCAGAGGTCGCCACATGCACATGCAAACTCGACACAGATTAACCAACTGGCCCAGCTGGGACTCGAACCAGTGACCTTTTTTCTGTGAGGTGAAGGTGCTAACAACTGAGCCCCTTTGCCGTCCTGCAATGATTTTGGATTGATTATTATTATTATTATTACGTATACGTTTTACGTTTTTCAGCTGCAACCGAGTACTGGAAAACACCCATACACTCTCAAATTCACACACACAAGTACACTATGGCCAATTTAGCTTATTCAATTCACCTATAGCGTATGTGTTTGGACTGTGGGGGGAAACTGGAGCACCAGGAAACCTCCGCCAACACGGGGAGAACATGGAATCTTCACACAGAAACGCCAACTGGCCAAGCTGGGACTCGAACCAGCGACCTTCTAGCTGTGAGGCAGCAGTGCTAACTGAATAATAATCTTTATCAACATTATCTGTGACTCAAGTAGGGATGAGAACAGTAAACGGCTCCATCTTTTGCTGTATAAATAAACTTGCCTTGCCTTAACTTCAAAATTGAATCCCCAAAGCAATTGTTTTAAACTTTCAGACCTCCAGCTTATCACTGGAGGTTATCAAACTCAAGTGTTACTTTTATTTGATTTTGCAAACCTGTTTTTTGTTTCAATTCCTTAAAAGACGCCTTTAAAATTGAAATTGATAAACAAGGAACAAGGTCCAAGCTGACTTTTTGGGTCAAACTGAAAATGTCACAAGTTTAATTTCCCTGTATTTTCCAGCAAAGCTTTATTGACATGACCGCTGAGGCACTTCCTGATATTCAACATGGCAAGATGCCTTTATGTAATATAACTCTACAACAATGAGTTATAATTTATCCTATGTAAAGTTCAAGGTCGAGTTTAGAGTTGTTTCAATCCATGGTTTGAATCATTCTTTTAGTGCTACATCAACTTGTCTCTAACCTTAATCAGCAGATAAAATATAAAACATACCAACTCCATTAATCCTTTCTCTGACTGTAGACAACTCTTATAGCTACCCACACCACTAAACCTGTGCCTAACCAGCCCAATCTCCTGAGAAAGCATAACTATTTTATGTTTTGTCAGTTTAGTGGCCATTCATTCAAGTTCAGGTGTACGAAAATGTGGTAACACTTTACAATGAGGTTCATTAGTTAATGCATTTACTAACATGAACAAATCATGAACAACAAACGTACAGCATTTATTAATCATAATTGAACATTTACAAATGCATTATTAACATCCAAGTCCATGCTTGTTAACATTAGTTAATGCACCATGAGTTAACATGAACTAACAATGAACTACTGTATTTTCATTAACTAACGTTAACTAACATGAACAAATACAGTAGTAGATGTACTGTTCATTATTTGTTCATGTTAGTAAATGCATTCATTAACATTAACTAATGAACCTTATTGTAAAGTGTGACTGAAAATGTTTATTTAAAAGAAGGCGCAGCACAAAACCCCAAAGCCCTAAAAGACGAAAAACTCTTACTAAAAATTTGATCGTACAAAATCATACGAATTACAAACCTTAATGAAAAAGTTATGAATTGGATTGGCCTAACCTTAACCAATCCTTGAGGTTTACATATAAGTAAATCAGTCTCTAAACTTAACACATGAACAAATGCTGCAGTAAACACTTCAGATGCGAGCCTTTCTGTAAATTGCAGGGGTCTTATGCACGCCTTAAACATCTCCTCAGAGTATAATTTGATTTACAATAGCACGGTTCACAAACACTTTATTATTATAAATTACTATAGTATTTTTTTATGCGAGCAATCTTTAATGTTACCTAGCAGCTAAACCTATCGCTAAACAGAATCAGGCCGTAAATCTTAAAAGAACATTTAATCTCTTGTTTTGTTTTGTTTTTGTGTAAGTATACAATTGTTTAGGAGACCTAATAAAAATAAATAAATAAAAATAAATAAATATCTATCTATCTATCTATCTATCTATCTATCTATCTATCTATCTATCTATCTATCTATCTATCTATCTATCTATCTATCTATCTATCTATCTATCTATCTATCTATCTATCTATCTGTCTATCTATCTATATATATATATATATATATATATATATATATATATATATATATATAATAAATATAATAAATAAATAAACAAATAAATAATATATAAATAACTATATATATATATATATATATATATATATATATATATATATGTGTGTGTGTGTGTGCGTGTGTGTGTGCGTGTGTGTGTGTGTGTGCGTGTATTAATAAATGAACAAATAAATAAAAAACATATATAATAAAAAAATAAATAACAAATATCTAAATAAAAAATCTAGATATAAATAAATAAATAAATAAAATATAAATATATGAATAGATAAAAAAATTTGAGCACATTAATTGTCTGAATGTTTAATAAATTTTTATTTAATTTAATTATATATAATTATTTATTATATAAATTTATTTATAGTTATACATTTTAATTATTTAAATGCATTTCATTATAAATGGAGGATATAGGCCCGGCTATATCTATATGGGGAAAAAACATATATGAAAACATGATATGCTGGTGTCTACTAGGGCTTATATAATAAAACATCAAGCTTTAAGATTGATAAAGTTTATCATTTTAACCAACAGTTGTTGTCTGATGAAGAAATTACACATGAAGCATCAAAAGGTCATGTATTAATTAATAATGTTAGCAAGTGTTTATACATCAATTCATCTTAAAATGCAATGATTATCAATCTCATTATTGCTGGGACTGTTCAATACACTTCATATCTTTTACTAATTTTAAACCATAGGGGTTGTTATCATACATGAATGTAATAATCACATCTACGTGACAGTCTTGAGTTCGCTGTGGTCATCAGGAATCAGAGGGTCACAGATTTGTGTGTCAGACTGACCTGATCTTTTGGTTCACGAAGGTCTTTGTTTTTCTCTTTAGTAAAAGAGGAAGTCCTGAGCCTTTATTAATCAGCATGAAGCTCCTGATGAGCACATCTGCCTGGAGCTTCCTCAGCAGACCATCTACTCTGACACACAGACCGTGAGTTCAGCACTTTTAATGACTCTTTATTCAACTTAAACTTTCTCCGCTTGGCTTTCAGACGTTATTGCTTTAATACTTTTCTCTGATATTCCATGAGTTCAAGTGCTCGTCTGAAATACAGAAAGTTACACTTGTTTTGATGGTCTTTCTATGTTGTGTCGACTAAAAAAAAAAAGCAATTAGTCACTATAAATAAATATGTGAGTAAACCCATTGAATTAAAAGCTACAAGTTAAAAAAGTGAGTAATTTGGAACTGTAAAATTAGCTTATTTTTTATACTTATGCACATATTTACCTAATAATTTTAAGGCAATAAGTTTACTAATTTTCAAAGTCAACTAATCGCCTTTAAAAATATACATGCAAATACAACTCAATCTACTCTTATTATAAAATTAGTGCCCTATTATTGGACTGTTAGGTTAAGTAAAATAAATTAATTGATTTCTGAAAATACTCTATTAAAGATTACTATTTAAAAATTCGGTCCCACTTTCTATTAAGTGGCCTTAACTAATATGTACTTACACATGAATTATTAGTTTGTCACAATGTACTTATTGTGTAAATACATGTATTTACTGTGTACTATGCTTGAATAAATACATGTATTTAATTACATCTGTAATTACCTTTTGTAATTACATTTGTAAATACACTGTTGAGCATCCCTTACACCTTACACATTATACATTATAAACACAGTAAGTACATTGTATTTATTTTTTTTAATGTAAGTACTTAGTAGTTAAGGACACTTAATATAAAGTGGGACCAAAAATTCTAATTGTAATAGAGTATTATAGGAATTAGAAAAATTTACTATTATTGGAAATTAGAATTAACAAAGAAAAGAAGTGAAGAAATGTATAAGAATTAATAAAGTATATTGATAAAAAAAATTTAAGAACTAATAAATAACTCTTTTTGGAAAATGTGTGCACTATTATTAGACTGTTAAATTTAAATGAATGCATTTGCAAATATATTCATTATGGTAGAGTGTCCAGAATACTGACATATCGTAAATGCATATACTGTAGTAGAATGTCTGACAGAGATCCGTCCAAAAAACAAACTCTACTTATACTCCAATGACTGCAAATATTTTGACAAATAATTTACAAGGTGTTACAGATAAAAATACATGATGAATAGTTTCTGCTGTACAATAGAATGTTAAAAAAGGTGCTCCAGATTTGGCCAGCCCAGTCACCAGACATAAACATTATTGAGCATGTCTGGGGTAAGATGAAGAAGGAGGTATTGAAAAATAGTTCAAAGAATCTGGATGAACTCTGGGAGTCCTGCAAGAACGCTTTCTTTGCCATTCCAGATGACTTTATTGATAAGTGATTGCAGAGATGTATGGATGCAGTCCTCCAAGCTCATGATGGAGTCAGACACAATATTCATTCTGTCTCCACTGCAGCAGGACTTTATAATTTATACTGGACATTATTTCTGTTCAGTGACGAGACTTTTGTCTAAGCAAAGTCAGACCTTACTGTCCTAATGTAATCATTAAAAATCAAAGCATGATTAGATTTTATTTTGGTCAAATAAGCGTAATCTAGAGGCCTTTGCCTTTCATATAAGCCACTTCTGATACCAAATGATCAACTAGAAGTCAGTATTATTTGCTTTTCCTTAAACTTGGGTAGGGGACAAGACTTTTGTCAGGTTGTGTACTCTTTACATACTACTATTTTAAAAAATATATTTATTAGTGCTAACTCATTAGACACTAGTTCTTTTTTTAGATACTAATGAACACTCATTCATTAGATTCTAGTGCCTAAATACTAAACGAGTTACCAATAAACGCACAAAGATAAAAGTTACAGGTTATATAATGACAAATTAAATATATATTTTTAATATTTGTTTTTTTTATTTTATGTTTTTTTATATAAAGCATTCTTTTAAAATTTTTGTTAAACAAAGAAGTTCTTTAAATTAGAAAAGGTTCTTTAGATCATTTAAATGTTCTCCATACTGAGAAAAAAAAAGTTATTCAAAGAAACGAAAACAGTTCTTCTAATCTCTGAGAACCCTTGTTTTAAAAGAGAGTACCGGCCCTAAACTTACCAACGTCAGATAATGTTTAGGACAGGATCTGTTTTTGATGGTTTGAGTCAGGAAGGTCTCGCTCCTGCTGCATTGCTCGGTTGAGAATGATATTTCATCAGTGCGTTATGATTCTCAGAGTTGCACCGAGAGTTTGCCGATTCTAAAATAGTCTAACACCGTATTGCATCAGTATCGTCCCACGGGGGAAGACAAAAAGAAATAAAGTCTTGTTCATTCAACACATATGTAGACGCATGTACACAGCTGCTGTCTGTGCTTTCCTGCTGGAATTAGACACATGTACACTGTAAAAAATACACGTAAATTAACAGATTTATGTGATTAATGTTTTTATTTGTTGTTTTCCCCCTTTTATTTATGCTTTTGAATTGCATTAAAAGATCTTGATCTTTTTCCAACAATTTTTAATCTTGAAAAAAAAAAAGACTATTATGAACATTTTTAATAGTTTAAAGTGATATATCGTCTGGGTTGGCGTTGTATATTACACTATAAACACTTTGTCTGTTATTTTACAGACTAATTTTTCTGTGTGTTATTTCTTTTTATATATTATTATATATTTCAAACTATTAAAATGTCAATAAAAGTCACATTTTCAACATCGAAAGTCGACAGAGCAGAGATTAAGGTCCCATATTCATAGCTATAAATATACAGCTGAAGTCAGAATTATTAGCCCCCCTGAATTTTTTTCCCCCCCAAATTATGTTTACAGAGAGATTTCTTCAACACATTTCTAAACATAATAGTGTTAATAACTCATCTCTAATGTCTGATTTATTTTATTTTTGTCATGATGACAGTGAATAATATTAGACTAGATATTCTTCAAGACACTTCTATACAGCTTAAAGTGACATTTAAAGGCTTCACTAGGGTAATTAGGTTAACTAGGCGTTATTGTGTAATGATGGTTTGTTCTGTAGACTATAGAAGAATATATAGCTTAAAGTTGCTAATAATTTTGTCCCTAAAATGGTGTTTAAAAAATTAAAAACTGCTTTAATTTAGCCGAAATAAAACAGAAAAAATATCAGACAATATCAGACATACTGTGAAAATTTCCTGAATCTGTTTGGGAAATATTTAAAAAAAGAAGAAAAAATTTGAAGGGAGCTAATAATTCTGACATCAACTGTATATATATATATATATATATATATATATATATATATATATATATATATATATATATATATATATATATATATATATATATATAAATATATATATATTTGTTAATTAACGCATATGTTTTATAGTGTGGGATTAAGATGTAGAATAAGATCATTCAGAATATTTGCATGATAATAAACAGAAAATATCTTACCTATACGCAGGTAATAAGTGACTTGTTACAGTGTGTGTAAAGTGTTTTTAAGTCTAACATTAATATGATCTGTCCTCCAGGTTCTTGTGAAGATCTTGTGAACATCATGGCTCTTCCGTCCCACCTGCCCTGGCCCTGGGGATCCCAGCGTGCCCGTATTGCTTTTGCCATCTCAAACGCACTGGAGGCTTCCCTACCCGAGTGTGAATCTTTACCTGGTGTGATGCCGAGAGGACCCTGTAAAGTTCTATTTCTATTTATTTTACATCACATACAAATAAAATGTGTGCTAGATCGATGCTAACATTAGGTCAAGGTGTCGCTGCTCTGAAAGTCTGCATGAACTGGAAGCTGCGACCGTTTTTTTTTTTCGTATTGTGATGCAGTTTCTATAGAGAAACCGAATATTAAATAAGAAACAGTGGGCGTGGCTTGTTTTGTCTACTACGAGCTGATTGGATGTAGCAAAGTAGGCATTTCATTCAGAAAGATGGGGAAAAGGGTTTGGGGAGAGTTATTACAACCCAACAGACTCCTCTGCTCACCATTTCTGTTTGTTGTCAAAACTGACAACTATAGGGGCGTGGTTAAGTATGTTAGCTACGCCCAATTCCCCAGACAGACCTAATCTGAGGATTTAACTGAGAACAAACAGGTCTGTCATCAGGGGTGTTGCTAGACCCCATTTACTGGGGGCATGTACCTCAGTCAAAATCAGTAAATGCTTTGAGATATGATTTACTTTGTTTGCAAGTGTGTTTATTAAGAGGGGTAATCCCAGAATTAAGACGTTATTCTCTATGTGCAACCAAACCAATGCTGATGAAAGCAATGTAGTTTAATCAAAAAGCAAACTGAGCATGTGCACAGAAAAAAAAAACATACCTGCGCGCCTCTCGCACACCGCTCCTGCTTGACCCGCCCTGCTCCCGGTGCAGTTGTGAACATGCACGCCGAAAAATAAAACGGCTCATGCTTTGTGAAACCGGCATGCAGTGAGTTTTGTAAGTCGACAAAACAAAGTTTAAATAATATGATGATGATCTTGTTTATACTGCATGGCTCCTGATAGATTATTTTGGTATGAAGTAGAAAGGAGGGATGAAGTCAGGGAGGTTAGACTTAATAAACCTAATAAATCTCGGCCATGAGTCGGGTCTATGACAACACACAACAGATAACTCTATAAAACATCTTTTTTTTTCGTTTTCTTTGAACTGTATTGTTCTGAATAGTTAGTTCTGACCAATTCAAAGTGTGGCATTTGTTTGTCTATTTTTCCAGTGCCACAAACTCTCTTGGTACAGAGTCTTGATATGCATATAACAGAAAACAAGCAGGCCCACAACACCAGCATGTACAAGAACTCCAGCCTCATTGTGCGCAGGAATAAAGAATTCCTCATCGACATCTTGTTTGACCGACCCTTCGATGAGACCCAGGACACTGTGCAACTGGAGTTCATGATCGGTGAGCAGCTCTTTCATAGTTTCAATATACAGCATTGCACGATGATGACCTCGAGAACCTTTTTTGGCATCACATTTGGGCATTATAAGCCTACATTGCAACAATAGACTGTAAGATTAGGGATTGGGTTCACAGAAGTGTCACATCATTCAGAGATTTTAATCTTGATTCTAGACCACTTGCTTAAGGACGATGCTAGTTTTCCACACTATGGTACTATAATAGGAAAGACTACACTGTAAAACCCAAAAAGTTGAGGTAACTCAAACCATTTGAGGAAACTGATTGCAACAAAGCATTTAAGTTCAAAAACTAATCCTAATGAGTACTGTGATCTTAACCCATTTGAGTAAACCAAGCAATTTGAGCAGAGTAAAACCCAATAAATGAAGAGAAGTGAAACCAAAAGAGTACTGTAAAACCCAAACAGCAGGCCCACACAGAATCTGTGCGCGCAGAATTCAGCTGATTTTTAGCCCATCATTGATTCTGTTTATTTACTTGAGTAATTGTGTGTAAATTTATATTTATATTAAATTAATTTTAGTAATATTATTGACTAATATGAAAATATTTATGATTTATTTACAATACAGTTTGTAAAGTTATATTTTCTGTCTTTTAGTAGATCTGTTATATGAGAGTCTTGCTTTATTTACCAAATAAAGTGGATCCAATTGGATTTGTATTGTAAACATTAAATACAATTTTAAAAAGTATTATTTTTTATTTCATATATTAAAGTTTTAGTTATGATACTTCCAAAATCATTCCGCATAAATCCGAAGATTTTTAACAAAATAAAAGAGATAGCAAAAAATGTCCGCAGATTCCATCTGGCCCTACCAATAAGTTTGGGCAACTCAAATCGTTTGAGGAAACCGATTGCTACAAACCATTTGAGTTAAAAACCTAATCTAAGGCAAGGCAATGCAAGGCAAGTTTATTTATATAGCACATTTCATACACAATGGCAATTCAAAGTGCTTTACATAAACAAGAATAAAAGAAACAAGTAAAATAAAAATAAAAACAAATAATAAAAATGCATAAAAACAAAACATAAAAACAGGTAAAATGTGATAAAAGAATGAAGAAGAAGAGAAAAACATGATAGTGCAATCTGTCGGACGCAGCACAGTGCTCATTCAGTAAAGGCACAGCTAAACAGATGTGTGTTCAGTCTTGAATGAATGTGCCTAATGTTGGAGCACATCTGATCATTTCTGGAAGCTGATTCCAGCAGCGAGGGGCATAATGGCTAAAAGCCGATTCACCCTGCTTTGACTGAACTCTTGGAACTTCTAGTTTATATGATCCTAAAGATCTGAGTGATCTGTTAGGTTTGTATTCAGTGAGCATATCCGTGATGTATTTAGGTCCTAGGCCATTTAGTGATTTATAGACCAGTAATAATACTTTAAAATCTATTCTGAATGTAACTGGCAGCCAGTGTAAAGACCTGAGGACAGGTGTGATGTGCTCTGATTTTCTGGTTCTGGTTAGAATTCTGGCTGCAGCGTTCTGGATGAGCTGCAACTGTCTGACTGTCTTTTTAGGAAGACCAGTGAGGAGTCCATTACAGTAATCCACCCTGCTGCTGATAAAAGCATGAACAAGTTTTTCTAAATCTTCACTAGAAACAAAGCATCTGATTCATATAGCAATCTATATGAGTTCTGTCAACTTCCTCCATTTAAGTTGAAGTAATGAGGTATTTAATTAACTCATTACATTCAACACTGAGTTCAAAACTCTTATCAAATGAGTAGAATTAACTTCCAGTCGATTTTAAGTTAACAACACTTATTTCATTTGATAAAGTTGACTGTTAGGTTTTACAGAGCGATATCAAAGAGTGCTTCTTACAGGGATTGCTCATCAATTGACATTTTGTCATTGTTAATTTCTGTTGTTTCAGTCCTATGACTAAATGTCTTCTATGGAGAATAGAAATATATTTGAAGACTAATTATAAATTGCTGACTGAAGTTTTCCATATAGAACAAAGTCACTTAGTATAGTACGAGTTTGGAAAATGATGACAGAATGCTTGTTTTTAGGGTGAACCTTCCCTTTAGAGAAACCGAGTGTGTTGACCTGTTGTTATGTGTCTAGTTAGTACTGAACCTGACAAAAGCTGTGGAGGTGTAGCACAGGAGGAGGAAAAGAATGACAACAACAACAACAAATGCACAACCTGAATGACTTGGCTAGAAATTGTGAGGCAGAAATAGCCATGCAAAGATGGAATTACATCTGTGATGTTATTAATGCTTGAGCGTAACATGAACTTACTGAGAACAGAGCCACTAATGGACTAGAAATAACTCTCAGACAAACAATGAGAGCTGAGAAAGCATCTGCCTGTCTTCATTAGAGCAGATGAATATCAAGCGGAGCGCAGTGCCATTCTGCTGTTAGGTCAAGTGATGTTCCCTCGGCTGTCAAAGCACTATTTAATTCAGTCTCAGTGTCAGCTTCGTGTTAATTATTGCTGCTGCTGTCCTGTGGCAGGAAATCCTCTTGAGGTGTGGGTTCTTGTTAGTGGAGAGGATCCAAAAAGAACCTTATTTTTCTGCTGTTGTGGATCTAAACTATTTTTGAACTGAGTTGCCTTAAAGGCAATCTTTGATGCAAAATCAACTCTTGGAAGCAATTTAAACAAAACTGTTTAGGTACAGTGTGTCCAATGTCATTTTAGAGTGATATTAAGCCGAAAAGAAAATGAATGAATGAATAAAAAATATACTATTATAACTTTCTTTGTTCTGTTGACTTCCATAATAGAAAAAAAAACAAGTACTATGGAAGTCAATGGTTGTTGGTTTCTAATATTTATCAAAATGTTTTCCTTTGTGTTCGGCAAAACACCCTTCATCAACATAGTGGGCCCTATCATACACCCGGTGCAGTGTGGCGCATGGCGCGGCGCAATAGTCTTTTGGTAGTTTCAGCTTGGCGCAAGAGTCGTTTTGAGGCGTTGCGCTACGCTGTTTAAATAGCAAATGCATTAGCACTCATATGTGCGCCCATAGGCGTTCTGGTCTAAAAAGGAAGGCGTTCTGAGTTGTATTGCAGGCGCGTTGCTATTTTGAGAAACTAAAATAGATTTTTCATTAGACCAAAACTAACCCGGTCTAAACTCCGGCGCAGAGTTGCGCCTCGCTTACACACTGCTTAACACAAGAGAGCAATAGGCAAATATCTTACATATGAAAAAATTTAATATTAAGGATATATATAGGATATAATAAGAATAGATATAGGATATAAATATAAACTATTAAAATATTACAAAACATATTATTTTCTAGCCTACATAAATATGAAAAATCACTGCTTTTATGTCTTCATCTCGGGAGGCTTTTTCAGTTCATTCATAACAATTTGCTTTTGTATAATGTTATTATTATTAGCAGTATTATTTATTATATCCATATTTATATTTGTTTTATTAAAAACAAGCTTAGATTTGTCCACCTGTCAGGTTTTAGACCATATGGGGCACAGCATGTGTTTTAGGATATAACTCAGGTTTTTGAGCACATTTTGTTATTATTGTTCATTTATTCGTTTGCTGGAAATAAGAACTGAATTTAGAAATAGTTTTGAAACTAATATTTGGGCTTAACAAACACAATTAATTATTCAGAGACTAATTGATGTCTGTGCGTAAAGGTTTCCCTATCCAAGAGCGAAAGTGAAAGTAGATCCATTATCTCTCATTCTCACGCAGTAGATGCTCTGTTTAACTGTTTTCTGTTAAAAAACTTTTGACTGTTAACTGTTTGCTAGTGAAATGCTCAGTTTTTCCACTTAGACTTACTTTACGTCCTGTAAATAGCGAATGCGCTTATGGCGCGACGCAGCTGGCTCTTAAAGGGAATGGGAGATTAGACTTTACCGTCCTTAAATTAGCAAAAATGAGTTCTGACACGCCCTGAAAGCGTTTGCGCCCTGCGCTTTGCGCATGGACCGTCAAAATAGAGCCCAGTGTGTGTTGTCCAAATCTAACTGTAGTGAAGCTGCACAGTGTGTAACCTTCTGCTGCCTATTCATCGTACATCATGAACACAACAGCAACTGAATACGACCCCAGATAGTCATGCAGTGCAATCCTGCTCTCCGACCACTTCTGACCAAATGCAGTGTGAACTCGACATAAGAGTTTTAAAACTTGTCATTTCTGGGTGCGGAACAATCCTTTTAAAATAATATTCATATCTGTCCTCACAGGCAGTGTACCTGATGAAAATAAGGGCACCTACATCACTGTGTCCTTCGGAAGAGTGAAGACTGAGAGTAGCTGGAGGGGTCGCCTGTTGGAAAAACAAGGCAATAGTATCAGAGTGGGTATAACACCCGATGTCCAAAGCATCATTGGCCGCTTCTCAACGTTTGCAGTAGTTGTGAATGAAACAGGAAAAAGGCGGACTGAGAAGAACTCTGCCACAGATTTCTATGTGCTGTTCAATCCTTGGGACCCTTGTGAGTACAAAACTGTGCATTCACTATAGCCGGCAACATTTCATGTATTTGTATTATCATAAAGCATTCATCTTAAATTTGTCGATGTGTAGCGGATCAAGTGTACATGCCCAATGAAGCTGAAAGACAGGAGTATGTGATGAACGATGTGGGCACCATTTACAATGGAGAAATAAACGACATTTCCTTCCGTTCATGGAACTACGGCCAGGTTAGTGCTTTCTCAAACAACTGCTCTTCTATTTAATCTGATACCTTCACTGAAAGGGATCAATCACCCAAAATTGAAAGTTTCCTCACCCTCAGGAGTTTCCCTGTTGTTTGGGTGAACACAAAAGAAGATGCTTTAAAGAGTGTTCGAAAACTGTAACCACTGACCTCCAAAACAAATACTATGCTAGTCATCATTGGTTACAGGTTTCCAACATTTTTCAAAATAACTTCGGTAACACTTTATTTTGATGGTCCATTTGAATATTAGTAGACCGTCTGCTTAATATCTGTGTACAGGGCTTAACATTAACTTTTTTAACCACCAGCCAATGTGGCTAATAGTTTTCCAACATTACTAGCCACTCGCCATTTTCACTAGCCACAATTTTATTGTTGGGAAAAATATATTTTATACACATAAATATGACTTTGACATGCTAAAATTACTTGATTTAGAGTTTGCGTTATCTCTACATGCCTCCTCATTCATTTCACTTTTTGTGTGTCGTGTATGAGCTTGCTCAATAATCATGAGCAAATGGGTCAGGCTTTCATATATTACAATTAGTTTTCATAATTTTCAGAGCCCAAAATGAAGAATTTACCTAATTTATCTCTGACCACACCATAAATAAACAGTTCATTATTTCTTAGCCACAAATTGTAAATGTGTGAAAACATGCAAAATATAGCTGTATACTATACTTTTTATTTAACAAAACATATGCACAGTCATCTGTCCTGGCTAAAGGTCCCAGATCACCAGTTAACTACACATAAATAGGGAGTTATTCTCTTATTAATGCAATGTTATTGTAAAAAAAAAATTATAATTAAACCATATCAATGCAAAAGAAAGCAGATAAAAAACATACTGTGTGATAATGAAAGGATGATCACACATGCATAGTTAATGAAAGACCAATAAATATCTTTTCAAAGAATGGTAAAACCGAAAGCAACTGGCGCTGCTTACATTAAGTCAACTCTGGAACTCTTGAAAGCAGCAAGACTCTAGGTGTATGTTCCTCCCTTTTTGTTCAGTCTATTTGAAAGAGAATCGATCGCATCAGTTGTGTTTCTAGACACAGTTGCTTCACAAAAGGAAACGGGAGCACATACGTGTTATAAACAGTCGCGTGCATCACCTCAGCTGTTAGCGCAAGTGATTATCCTCTCATCCGGTATTCACCTGCTTTGCTCGCGCGAAGTTGCGAATGCAATTATTTTTGTCAATCGTGTTGCTTCTCGATCGCCTGTGCATGCATATTGGACCATCCTTATTATCGAACCCTGCTTTTAAGAATTATTATCTGGAAAAATTATTTTCAACCAGCCAAAGTGGCTAGTGGGAGTGTCTGTCTTAATGTAAAGCCCTGTCTGTGTATACCGCTTGTTCAATAGACATTTATCTAACTATAAGAAGCTTAATTGCAAGTACATGTCAACTTACACTAACCCTAACCCCAACCTACTTATAATCTAGTGAGAATTAGTTGGCATGTAGATGCAGTGTAACTTAAACTCAACAAACGGGTCATTAAAATAAAGTGTGACCCTAACTTTACGTTGAACAGAGGAATGAAAGTTTTGTGACAAGCGAAGATTGATGTAGATTTCAGTTCTGAGTGAAGCATTACTTTCGCTTCTTCTCTTTAGTTTGAAGACGGGGTTCTGGATGCCTGTCTTTTCATATTGGATTCTGGGAAAATGCCGCTAATGTATCGTGGGAACGCCACTGAAGTAGCTCGGCAAGCATCAGCTCTGGTATGCTCTGAAAGCAGCTTCTTGATAGCAACAGTGATTAAAGTATATAAATACACATGGCGTGTGCATTTAGACATTTTGGGGGTGTCATTTCAGATGAATTCCATTGATGACAATGGTGTCCTTGCTGGAAACTGGACTGGTGATTACTCCAGCGGCACAGCACCCACCGCCTGGACTGGAAGTGCTGAAATCCTTCTCAAATATGCCAGTAAGGGCGGTGCGCCTGTGTGTTTTGCTCAGTGCTGGGTGTTTGCAGGCACGCTCAACACTTGTGAGTATGAAAACAGTGCGTTCTTTAAATGCTTATCTTATTTGGACCCTTTCAAAATGATTTACCCATGACCTTTTGATGATCTCATCTAGTTTTCCGCGCCCTCGGGATACCTGCACGGGTCATCACCAACTACTGCTCTGCTCATGACAACGGAGGCAACATAAAGGCAAACATCATGCTGAATCCAGATGGGAGTGTGAACAGAAAAAAAACAAGAGATTCAATCTGGTGAGATATGCAAAGTCTGATATACAGTAGGCCATGATGGTTAAAGGAGCAGAAGGCGATCTGCCTAAATTCGAACCAGTTAGCATAATATGTTTGAAACACAATCCCTCCCCTGCCGTCCAAAGCTACGCCTCCTGAATCACGAACACACACATTAAAGTCAACCCTGTCAAGCCTCCCGTTTTTCCAGAAATTCTCCCGTATTTTACAGTTCTATCCCTCAATCATCCCTTAAAGGTATTTTCCTGTATTTCACCCATATTTTCCCGTCTTTCTCTGAAGGGTGGCAAACAAACATTAAAGAGCCGATCTTCCCTATACACAACCTATACCGCCTAACCACCAGGTGCCACCCCTCGCTCTTAAATGTGGATCTGTTCTGTGCTTTCGCTTTGTTTAGTGATGAAAACACTTTGAAATAAATATAAAAACGGCAGGATTCACTTTCCATTTCATTCCAGGTGCCGTCTCTTCTTCATATGCAATCCTCAAAATTGACGCGATGCGTCAGCTGACGTGCTCAATAGTGATAAATAGACGCTGTTTCCTAAACGGATTCTGTACTCGTGATTTGAAGCGGACAAAAGTCTGAGTGTTGGGTGCGTGTTTAAACAGATATACACATAACTAATAATAATTATATCTAAAGATGTCGATCTTGGTGAGGTTTTCTTTTTTTCAAACAAGTAATTTCGTCCTAAATGAGCATAAAAAGTTAGGAGAGCAGTCGAATGTTTTCATTATAACGATGTGTGCATTTTTAAAGTGAAACCTCTGTCATTTAATGTAATCCAGCGAAAAAATCCAAATAAATAAGAGATTCATTGGTTGCTCTTTAATCAGAATATGCAAGTTATACAGTGAAGAAACGACTAATGAGGTTTGATAGCTTGATTCTTTTTCATTATAATAGCTATTCATTTTAATAAGCTGAACTGTTTGCTGATTTATTTGCTGCTGATGTATTCTATTTATTTTTTCTTTTGTGAAAAATAATTATAATAAAACATATTACTGACCATTGAACTGTTTATTTAAAACAAAACAGCTCCAAGTGATTGTATTTAGTAATTTAGGGATTTTTTTATTATTATTATGATGGGCATATCCCTTATTTTCACATCCCAATGCTGACAGGTATGCAGAGACCCACTAGATCATGTCATTTGCCAAATTTTACAGTACTTTATAATACTAAAATTCCCAAAACTGTATTATATACACGTTTACAGTTGTGTAGCAGCAGAGCTTGTCATAATGCTAAATATTTCATGCACGCAAGAATCGCTTGGAAAATAGTCACATCAATCTTTCACTGGGACATTTCAGTGGCTGAACAACACTTCTGTGCATATAACCCATTCATAACAACACAATCTACATCAGCTTTGAGTGACTAAAATCGTATTAAAACAGAACATATCCTGTCTAACAGGAATACCTGAGCCATTATGTCGTCCTTCCTCCAGCGTGTAAAACTAACTGCAATATTGATACAGAATTTTAAAAAGTTTTGATTCAGCGTTTGTTTGAAATGTGTTTAAAAAAAATCTTCTTATTGGGGTCAAATATATACAGGGAGGGCTAAAAATCCTGATTCAGCTGTATATATTGTACAAATATTTTGTGCTTTATGTGTCAGAAGACTAGCTGGTGGTCCATGGGCATGGCATCTGAGCCGTAGACTAAGCAGGATACAAAATAATCATCGGCTTGACATTTTCATAGTTGTTTTCATGCGGAGGCAGCATTTCAACTTTCCAACACAGCCACTGACAGCCTACTATCTTTCACAGGAACTACCACTGCTGGAATGAGGTGTTCATGAAGAGGTTTGATCTGCCTGACCAATACTCCGGCTGGCAGGTGGCTGACTGCACCCCTCAGGAGACCAGTGATGGTATGATCCTAGATATCCTCTATATAGCTAATGATACGATTTTAATAAACATTCACTCTATGAACTCTACATGCTATGCAAGCTCAGGATGATGAGTCCAACCCAATTAGCTTCCTACCACATCCTCTACATGGCACAGGTGATTGCTTGCTGTCACATACGCAGCAACATTTACAGTAAATGGCTTTGCGCATTTTTCGGGTGCAGTCTCGGACCGCGTTTTTACCCGTCTTGGTTCTTTCAAGAGTTCACACTTAGCTGATGATTGATTATAAGCAAGTTTGGCGCGCTGTCCCGGGAGAGAGACCTGAACTCAAAAGGCCCTTGAGCCCCAGGCTCCCTCCCGTTTGCAGGGCGAGAGGGGAGCCTTGAGCTCAGGTAATTTCGACAACTTCCCCCTTGATAAGAGCTGATGACTAAAATAAAAGCTATGAAGAGATATGCTGCAGGGTGAGAGATTGACTGTAGTGCTAAATTTAGATTGATCAATTTACTTGTGCATGTTTTTGGAATGTGGGAGGAAACCAGAGGACCCGGGAAAAACCCACGTGAGCACGAGCAGAACATGCAAACTACGCACAGAAACGACCACCGGCCTATTAAAGGACTAGAACCGGTGTCTTTCATGCTGTGAGGCAACAGTGCTAATCACTGGGCCACTGTGCCGCCCTATGGAGGGAAAGGTGAAGAGGTAGGCGTGGAAGGGGGGATTTTTCAAATCGAAGATGACTGTAGTGAAAAACCCTGGCTCTTTATAGTGGGTTAGGAATGGCCTGATTGGTGGATCATATATGCTAATGCAGAACCAGCCGTGTTCAATCATTATCACGTGATCCTAAGTGAATAAACTTCACTTTGCGAATGTTGAACGAGTCACTAATGAGCGATCAGGCTCTATGATGTTGCATTGTATTATTTTTTCGCTCTAAGCTCTGTTGATGCCTTGGAGTCTGGAAATTTTGCATACACTAAACAATACAACAATCTATTCATTTATCCAAAATGTTTGATCCTCCATTTAAACAAGCGTTGCAGTTCTGGATCTGTATAAATTCTCACGTTAGTTGATTACATGTCATCACTATGCATCCCTACGTCTTATGTCATCAAGTAGATGCCATACTTAAATTGGCATCTATTTGAATGGCACACAAAACTCAGCATAGGTCTGTGAAGAGCCACGTTTGTCAACAACCCTCAAAAGTCTTAAGGGGACGTTTCTCAATACAAAGTACGCAAAGTTTGGTCTTGCGTCCTTGGAAGGTCAGACTTGCCAAGTTCAGACTTGGAAGAACGAACTATCGAGGACGCGAGGACACAAATCGGATATTTTTTCAAATGGAAGGGCAGTGTACTCTTTATAACGTCAATTACCTCACCATGGATTCATCGGTTTCACTACATTAAAAATAAAATGAATTAATTATATAAAGCACGGCCTTAAAATTAATATTATATTGATATTATAAATCTATATTTTTAATTTAAGAAAATGTACACAAATCACTATAAATGTGAAGTGAAATGGGTTATTATACACTGACTCATGTCTTTTTTTTTTATCAGATTTAATAAACTACAATGGACATTATACTAGTATAAAATACAAGATGTGCACAATAAGAAATAAAGATAACGTTAAGCAATTTGTTTAATTGATTATTTAATTTAATGTAAATTAATTTTAAGCAAAAGTTAAAGGCAATTATAAAAGATAACAAAATAACACTGACAAAATAATTCACCCGATAACAAATTATATATTTAAAAGACCAAAAACTGTCTGTTAGATATGCACAAAATGTTTTAAATTCCATGTATTAACTACAATGGACAGATGCAACTCAGCGGTACATCCGTGATGGACTGGCCGATGTGAAGCTGCTCTCAGCGGGGAAGAAGATGACGGAGCTCCCGCTGGCAGGCTGGGGGTCAGAGTTCACATAAGCTGAGGCACATCGACAAAGACGTGCTATCTTTATAAATAAACTGCCTCTTCAAGTTTAAAACAACTACATTCCCGCCTGAAAAACTCTTAAAACTTTTATTTGTAACACAACAGAGGAGTATTTTTAAAACCGTGCAGGTTTTCTCCTCCACCATTAGCTTTCGCAGGTTACACTGCAGTGAATTCTGGGAAACCTGTGCTTTGTAAGAGAGGTGCTTTCAATTTAGCATACAATAGTCTTAATAGATTATTGAGCAAATATGTAAATACCAAAATGATATACTAAAATATTGGGGCTGGTGCCCCTATATGGCGCCCCTGTATGACTAGGCAGTGTTGCCAGATTGGACGGTTTTCTGCCCAACTGTGTAGTTTTAAATTAGATTGTGCAGGTAAAATATGGCATTGGCCAGTTGACAAATTTTAGGTGGTATAATCTTTTATATGCAACATTAACAAAACATAACCATGTGCTCCAACTCCATTCGGTTAGTAGTGACCAGTGCATAGTGCTAACTGCATGGGCCTATCCACAAGAGGAGGTGAAGGAAAGCCGTATCAAAGTCTGACTCCTGGACAAACTTGACTCCACTTCGCGTATACGAGCATTACACAGTGCTTGCAGTCAAAATCACAGCGGTTCACCATAAAACTTTCATCCATCTTTTTTTTTTTTTGGCAATTGACAGCAAGAAATAGCACCCTTGTTATGTTTAAAAGAATTTTAAACCCCAAAAGGGATGAATTTATACCCCGTTTTGAAAGTAAACTTACTCTATTAGGTAGTGATAGGTAACATGTTTTGATGTGATCCGGTTATGTCGTGGTTCTGTTGGTGTTGGTTGCTGTATGGTTGAACATTATGACAGATAAAGTAACTAGGTTAATGTTGATTAAATACAATAAAATTAAATTGAATTGAATATGAATCTAACATGGCGACGCAGTGGTGCAGTAGGTAGTGCTGTCGCCTTACAGCAAGAAGGTTGCTGGTTCGAGCCTCAGCTGGGTCAGTTGGTGTTTCTGTTTGGAGTTTGCATATTCTCTCTGTGTTTGCCTGGGTTTCCTCCGTGTGCTCTAGTTTCCACCACAGTCCAAAGACATGCGGTACAGGTGAATTGGGTAGGCTAAATTGTCTGTAGTGTATGAGTGTGAATGAGTGTGTGTGGATGTTTCCTAGAGATGGGTTGCAGCTGGAAGGGCAACCGCTGCGTAAAACAAATGCTGGATAAGTTGGTGGTTCATTCCGCTTTGGTGACAGATTAATAAAGGGACTAAGCCGAAAAGTAAATGAATGAATGAATTTAATATTTTGGCCATTTTTTTAAGAGTTTGGGCGAGTTTTGGGCTGAAAAAAGTCAATTATATCTGGCAACAGTGTGACTAGGGCCCTTAGAATTTCCTAATAATTTCCATTGTTAACCCCTGCTATTCACATCTGCTCCAACTTTATGCATTTGCATCACAGTGTGACCTAAAAATGTATTTTTGGTAGCATTTCTGATAAAAATGCACCCGTGATACTAAAACACAGTCAAAAAATTAAGTAGGAAGCTAAATATTTTCCTTCTTTGTTTCAGGTCTGTACCGATGTGGCCCGACTTCTGTCAAATGCATCAAAGAGGGAGATCTCAGCTACTCGTTTGATTCACGATTTGTCTTTGCAGAGGTCAGAAACATGTCAATTCTCAGATTATTTTGTCCTCACCGCTTCATTATATTCAAAGATCTCAAAAACTTGAAAGTTGTGTTTGAAATGCTCTCCTTTCTCCAGGTGAACAGCGATGTGGTTTTCCATCAGTTTGATAAGTATGGAAACTCAAAGATTGTCCACGTGGACACCACATATGTAGGACAGCTCATTGTCACCAAAAGGCCCAACACTAACGGCTACATTGACATCACCTTGAACTATAAATATCCAAAAGGTAAGATTAATGTGTGCCAAGAAAACATTGGAGGCCTCATTTATAAAATACTGAGTAGAAACTAGGTGTTCAACAATACAGACTTCACATGGTTCAAGAAAGAAATTCTTATACCACACATATGCAATTATCATGCATGGCTGGGGCCTTATAAACATTTACAAAGCACCTTACACATAATTAAATATGTTATTCACAGAGTCAATGACAAATAACTAGATATAACAACTTTATATCTCAGTATATAACAGAGACTGTGTTTTTAGAGAGTAGAGAGATATGTTTCTTGAGAGAGATGAATAGATGTTCAGGTCCCAAGACTGCGTTATTTATGGTGGGAAGAGGCACTTATTTAAACAACATGGGCTCATTCTGAAAATGTAGCCCTTAATATATTTCTGGAGATCGCAAATAATGTAGCCAGAGGTACGTATGGCTGAATTTTGTCTGTAAAACGAACGATACGGGTCAGTATGATGCTGTTCCTTTTCCTGCTTACAAGCTGACTGCTTACCTATGTATGGTACGCTTTTCCACTATTACCAGTTTGTCTGGTAGCTCACTGCGTATGTTGGAGAATTTGAGACACAGAGCGGAGTTGACCATGAAGATGGGGTCAATCGATTCTTTTTAAAATACTATCGGTTGGGTTTGGGGATGGTAGTCGGTAGGGGGATAGGTTACTTGGTCAGTTAGTCAGTCAGTCGACAGCAGCCTCTGGTGGATTTCTGTAAGAACAGCAGGCATGAATGGCACTCACGAGAGAAATTTGAGATCTCAAGAAGCGTACACAGATTCACAAAAAAACAAACCTGCAAAAAAAAAAAAACATACCTCCTGGGGACATATTTGGTGCTCTCCAGAAATGTATATAAAAGTACAAAAACAGAATGAGCCTGCGTTGTTTTTAAAATGGTGTTCTATTGGCATAATGTGTTTTGCATGATGTGTTTTACCTCACTGCCAACTAGTGTTTTTGAAGCCTTATTGCAGAGCAACACAAACAACATGCAGAAGTATAAATGCATGACTACGTTCAAGGCAGGCACCGTGGGTTACGCCGGTCACTATAAATCAGCCTTAACACTACCCTTCATTGAGGGGTCAGCAAATCCTACCAAAACGTAGGAACGAGAATACAAATGAGCCACTAAATCAAAGATATGAATTGCTGTGATATAGCACTGGATGATTACACACTCCTCATCAATCTTTCAACACTATTTCTGACTGCAGGCAGTGCTGAGGACAAACGTGTCATGCAGCTGGCCGAGCGCCGGGGCATTCCTAAGAGGAAATACTCACCACTGCCTGATGCAGGCGTGCAAATCG
Source organism: Danio rerio (assembly GCF_052040795.2). Lineage (NCBI taxonomy): Eukaryota > Metazoa > Chordata > Actinopteri > Cypriniformes > Danionidae > Danio > Danio rerio. The sequence goes on from NC_141044.1 coordinate 2,556,864, forward strand.
ACATTAAGGCTGAAACTATCAAAATTGGGGAAAACTTCACCCTGACGATGAACATTAAGAACCAGACCAGCCAAACCAGCACCGTCAGTCTCACTGTCACTGGCTGCGCGATGTACTACACGGGTCTCACCAGCTCAACTTTTAAGCTTGAGAACTACAGTTCAACTGTGGACGCCTGGCAAAGTGAGTCCGACTTTATGTTTATTGACTGTTTTTTGCTCCATTGACCTCCATTATAATGACATTTTTTGATTGCAAAGCCATGACACTATATTATCATGCATTCTTGATTTTTGCTGGGTTTTCCTATTGAGAAGAGGTAAAAATTGTATTTTTCACCGGTGATCATTTATTTATTTATTTATTTTTTGCACTGTAACTGATGATCAACAGTAAAACAAATTACAAATTTTACCTATTCCCAACAGGGAAAGCCACCAGCAATTAAGAATGCATGATTATATGGTGTCATGAGTTGCTATCAAAGAAATGAGATTACAATGGAAGTCAATGGGGCAAAAACAGCCCCCAACATAACGAAAGGGTAGTCAATTTTTGAGTGCATTTATTGTTGAGATTTAGAAAAATTCCAAAGCATTTTCCCAAAATGTGTGTCAAAATACGACTTTTCATCAAAAAATCATCCTATTTGCTGAAACACGGAGATAGTTGTGGCCAAATTAAGCCTCAAAATCACCTCAGAGTGGATGAAAACATCCCCAACAGCGCTCAAGGATTAATATTTCTGAATTTTTTCACAGCTACACCTGTGACGATGAAAGTCCAAGCTGCAGACTACATGTCCTTCCTGGTGGAACAATCCAACCTGCTCTTTGTGGTGCATGGGCAAGTTAACGAAACTGGCAAATCCGTTTCAGCAATGAGGGTTATCAATCTCCGTCCTCCTGAACTCATGATGAAGGTATGATCACTCTCTATAAATAAGCACAGAGCATATGATAGATCTGGTATTTTACGTTAGTTGTTGTAATGTTTGATCCACAGGTGACTGGAGTGCCCCAGGTTGGCAGGGATCTCATGGTCAATGTGTCATTCCAAAACCCTTATAACTTCACGCTGAAAAATGTTCAGCTCCGTCTTGATGGAGCTGGTCTTACACCAACCAAAGTCAAATCATACGAGTAAGTTTGAATAAACTGCACTGCATCAAATTTAAAAGATAGGCGACACGGTGGCCTAGTGGTTAGCACTGTCGCCTAACAGCAGGAAGGATGCTGATTCGAATCCTGGCTGTGCAAGTTGGCATTGCTGTGTGGAGTTTGCATGTTCTCCCCTTGTTGGTGTGGAATTCCTTCGGGTGCTCCGGTTTCCCCCACAGTCCAACCACATGCGCTATAGGTGAATTGAATACAGTAAATTGGCCATAGTGTATGGATGTGAATGAGTGTGTATGGGTGTTTCACAGAACTGGGTTGCAGCTGGAAGGGCATCAGCTGTGTAAAACATATGCTGGATAAATTGGCGGTTCATTCCACTGTGAATAAAGGGACTTAGCCGAAGGAAAATTAACAAACGAAGTTTAATAAATAATTAAACACAACGAAACACACTGTTATAATGAACAAACAGCGCTGATGTTTACAAAGTCATTTGTAAAAATAAATAGTTCATATTTGTGACACTGGACCACAAAAGATTCACAGGGAGCTTTTTGGGAAAAGCCAACAATAAAGTGTATAGTTCAATATTTATTTAATGCCCCAAATAGTTAGAATGTTCCTCAAAGACATTTTGTAAATATCCTACGGTGGTAAATATATCAAAACTTTATTATTATTATTATTATTATTATTATTAATAATAATAATAACAATAATAACAATAATAATAATAATAATAATAGGCAACGCAGTGGCGCAGTGGGTAGTGCTGTCGCCTCAGAGCAAGAAAGTCGCTGGTTTGATCCTCGGCTCAGTTGGCTTTTTTTGTATGGAGTTTGCATGTTCTCCCTGTGTTCGCGTGGGTTTCCTCCGGGTGCTCCGGTTTTCCCCACAGTCCAAAGACATGCGGTTCAGGTGATTCGGGTATGCTAAATTGTCCGTAGTGAATGAGTGTGTGTGTGTGGATGTTTCCTAGAGATGGGTTGGGGCTGGAAGGGCGCTGTGGCGACCCCGGATTAATAGAGGGACTAAGCCGACAAAAAAATAAATAAATAAAATGGGGGGGGGGACACTTGCATATATTTCACAAAGACTGCTTTATATTTTATTTCTTGATGTTATGTTGTAAAGTGTAACCATTAATATTTTTTGAATGGAAGCAATGTATAATATAGTATAGTACAGAACAAAAACTATAGAAAGAAAATGTACACAAGCAGATCTCAAGCTCATACAGTATATACACATATGCATAACTGCAATGTATAATGATTTTAAATCTATCTATCTATCTATCTATCTATCTATCTATCTATCTATCTATCTATCTATCTATCTATCTATCTATCTATCTATCTATCTATCTATCTATATATCTGTCTGTCTGTCTGTCTATCTATCTATCTGTCTATCTATCTATCTATTTATCTATATTCTATATCTGGCTGTCTGTCTGTCTGTCTGTCTGTCTGTCTGTCTGTCTATCTATCTGTCTGTCTGTCTGTCTGTCTGTCTATCTATCTATCTATCTATCTATCTATCTATCTATCTATCTATCTATCTATCTATATATCTATCTATTTATCTATATTCTATATCTGGCTGTCTGTCTGTCTGTCTGTCTGTCTGTCTGTCTGTCTATCTATCCATCCATTTTCATACTATATCCATTTTCTACTTACAGCCAAGTTGCACCAGGTGGCTCAGTGCAATATACAGACACCATCACCCCTTATTCTCCAGGGAGGAAGGTGTTGATAGGCTGTCTGGACTGCATCCCACTGAGTCAGATCACCAATCAGCTGGAAATCAACGTGGTTAACTGATTCCCACAAGACAACCGTAGAGAAAAGATAGAGAGGAATGAGGAAAGGGCTCTCAGTACCATTTTTTGCTTTGCTTTGCTTTCTTAAAGATAAACTATTGCAGCCAATGTTCATGTTTTCCCTTAATAACCATACCTGCTAACACTGGACTGTTAAAGATAGATTGTTTCGAAATTTCCACTGGACCTGTTCAATTCATAGACTTAAACATGTCTGAAACATTTAGTCAAAAGTATTATGCGAAATCACATTTATAAAGGGTTTAAACGCAGTAGTGTGGCAACAGTCTGCAGAAACTCTTTGATTGACATTCTCTCTTTGTACGTGACTTCAGAGGAAAGCCCCACCCATTATCTGCCACATTAGCCTAGTAAGTTAGTGTTGTTTTTGAATCTGCCACTATGCTGACACAGGCATTTGTAGCTCTGCCTTTTTTTGAAAAGAGCACAATCTCATTTGAATTTAAAGCGACAGTCATCAAAATGCCACAATTAGGATTAAAGCCTAAAATGCCTGGGGACATCAGAGACGTATTTTACCGCATGTGAAAAGTGGCATAATAGGTCCCCTTTAAGAAATTAAATTAAGTAAATTCTTGGTCTAATCATATGTGTATGGCTATAATGCTTAAACAGGTTTCTTACCTCAGCAGATTATTTTTAGAAACTCCTTAAATCATTAAGTAAAGCAAAGAAGTGCAAGTCTAAGAATTTGAGGAGGACAATTTGGTCATTTCTAATTTTGGGGGTGGGATAGTATCACTATAGTATACAGCATACAAACAAACCAACAAACACACTAACAAACCAACCAACCAACAAACCATAAAACAAACAAACAAAACACCATTCAAAATATATAAACTGGTTCTTCTGAAGATGATTTCGCCTATACGTACTTTCATGTCACATCAACATTCATATCCATTTTCATGTCAACTTGCCTGGAGATCTAAAAACTTTTTAGCAAAGCGCGGTGAAATGAGTCACTACTCCAGGTGGATGAGTGGAGGGAAAAGTGTTAGCAGGTATGCCTTTGACATTACTATGTCCATATGTGTCCGAAACTGTTTTGTGCTCCTGAGAAAATATAGCCAGCTAACATAAACCTGAAACAGTAATGTTTTAGAAATTTTTTTTTCAAACACTCTGGTTTTTGAAGGCACATGTCTATTTTTTCCTCTTAAACTACATGTTAATCAACATTATATGATAGTTTGTTGGGTAACTGTACTAACTACTAAATGCTGATTTTATCTGCTTTAATGCCATGGAGTGATTTACTAATGTACACTAATAATAAATGTTTAGCATGGAACCATTGCCTTTATTTGTTATTTGTTCATCAATATCAACACCTCACACTCTTGTCATTAATACTTTCAGGTTAAGCTTTAGACCATAGTAATGAATAACCAATAATAACATACTTCAAAACGTATTATAGCTTTTAAAGACCTGTAAAACAAATGATGGGCTCCACACAGTTGATTCGTATTGAGACAACATGAAGAAATTAAGCTAACTTTTTAGCTTTTACAAACTTTAGTGGATTGAAGATATTCGAATGAAAAAAAAAACTCAAGAATTTTGTTGTTTCCGCTGTTTTTAAATAAGTAGTTTGAACAAACAGCAAATGTCATTTTTTTGAGTGAGGAACACATTAGGCTCTATTTTAACAATCTATGGTAAAGTCTAAAGCGCATGGCGCAAAAGCAATAAGGGCGTGTATGAATCCACTTTTACTATTTGTTTTACTATTTGAGGCATGGAACAATACTCTCTGCGCCCTGGCACATGGTCTAACAGGGTTGTGCTTATTCTCTTAATGAGTTCTGGGTGTGTTTTGAGCATAACTGAACGCGTCACTAGCGAGAAAACAGTTAAACAGAGCATCTGCAGTGCGAGGATAAAGAACGAGCCTCCTCCATTCAGCCTCTTTACTTTCTTTTTACTTTTACTCTTCACTTCCACACTTTGGTGGAGTAAGGAAACAGTGTTGTTCTCCATTAAAGACATCCATTAGCTGACATATTTAATTTAGTTTGTTAAGCGCAAAGATTTGTGTGAAAACTATTTCTAAATTCTAATCTCCAGCAAATTAATAAATGAACAATAATAATGAAGTGTGGTCAGAAAACCGAGATATATCCAAACACACGTCCTGTTCTTATACCCCATATGGGGATGCAGACGTCTCCAAAACCCCACAGGTGGACAAATCTAAACTTGTTTTTAATAAAACAACTATAAATATGCATATAATAAATAATACTGCTAATAATAATCCTTTAATTGTTTTCATCTGTAAAGATATTTGTGTATTGCTGTACATCCTGTGTGCATTAAGCAATGTGTAAGCGTTTGGACCTGCAGCACATAACTAATGTGCTCTTTACTGGACTTTAGAGCAGCTTTTAGCTGAGGGGGTCGCCTCCTAGGTTGCCTCTATGGTTGCACCAGCCCTGTTTAAATGTGTGTACTGCACATCAATAATGCAGCTAACATTGGAATAATCCACGTCTTAATTCAATTCCTGTCAAAAACCTCTTTACATGGTAGACTCTCCATCAGAGTATTAATACAATCATATTAAAATCGGATTATTGGTGTCCATGTAAATGTTCTCACTGATAGTCCTGCCCAAAATGCATTCCATTAAAGGCATTCCATGTGACCAGAAGTGAAGAAAAGTTGTTAGGGAAGAATGGTCTTTGATTAAAGATTATAAGGGCAGATTATTTTTTACAAATATTGCAATGTACAGATATGTATATAAAATAAAAAGAGAAAAATATTACTTCATGCTAATTTTAAAAGTCAGATACGACGATTTTTTTGACTATTTTATTAATCATTCAGTTCAGTTTAAGTTTATTTGTATGATGTTTTTCACAATGCTTATTGTTTTAAAGCAGCTTTACAAAAGGTGTGCATTATTGTATTACAAATACATCCGTAAAACTTAAGGTTATTACCAGTTGGCATTTCTGTTTGGAGTTTGCATGTTCTCCCTGTGTTGGCGTGTGCTTCTTTCAAATGTGGGTTTCCCCCGCAGTCCAAACACATGCACTATAGGGGAGTTGAATAAACTAAATTGGCCATCTGGATGGGATGCAGCCTTTATGATGCAAGCTGAGATTGCATCACTCAGCGATGCATTAGACACAATGCATTTAATGGAGTGTGACGTCACTGTGATGGGTAGGGCTAGGGGTGGGGTTAGATGAGCGCAATAAAAAGCATTGGATGCAGCTCAGATTGCACTGCACCAGGTCTGCATCCAGACCCCTCTCAAATTGGCTGTAGTGCGTGTGTGTGAAGGTGAGAGTGCATAGGTGTTTCCCAGTGTGCTGGGTTGCAGCTGGAAGGGCATCTGCTGCGTTAAACATATGCTGGAAAAGTTGGAGGTTCATTACGCAGTGGCTACCCCTGATGAATAAAGGGACTAAGCTGAAGAAAAATGAATGAACGAAATAATAGATCAATTAGAAACTAATAAAACTAATTAATCAATTTACTGTTTAGGAATTATTTGTCCCTCTTTTTAATTCCTCAGAGCAATTCCAGATAAAACCCACTAAAGCCCATTTTCACGAAAGAAAGAAACTCTGCTGACGCAATCTGCGCCTTACCTCACTTACTCCACAGCCTCCATATTAATGAAACATGGGCTGTGCTGCATCAATGCTGCTGCTGGAATATCGGAATCCCCCTTTTCTCTATCTCTCTCTCTCTCTCTCTGTCTCCCCGCGCCCACCTCAATGAGTCACCACGGAAAACCTCTCAAGCTAGTAATTGCTGGGTAGGATGGGGACAAACACATTAAACTGGGATTCCCTATGCTGTCGAAATGACACTTCATTTAACGGAGGTTTTCATACGAGCTGATTTCGTTGGTTTTGAGTTTCTCCAAGACTCGCTGTCTTATATTTTTGATATGCAAAATATTTACATTTTTGATCAAAGAGAGCTCATAACCCAGATACATCGTAAATGTTGTCGCGCGCCTTCGCCACAAGATGGAGACAAAACATGAATAAAAACCTGCCATTGTTTAGACTCCCATAGAATCGCTCTATAAATTAAATCCACCATATTGCATCGCTCACTGCATTGCAACTCATTATGCAGGTATTTGTACATGGGTTATGCAACGGCTCATTTTTCTTGTGCACGCAATATCTGCTCTGCGTGACATGCATCTTTGCGTGAATACACAAATATCCATTCTCACGATGCGTTGCATACTAAAACTCAACCGTACTGTCATTCACCAGAGACATTTAGATCCGATTGTGAATAGTCCGTAGGCCATAGGTCTCTGGGGTTATGTATAGTCTGGACTCTAAATGAACTGTCAGGGGACCTAATTACTCAGCACACGGTTTCTACTCACTGGTCGGATTCTCCTTCAGCTAGAATGCCCTAGGTAACTTTTTAGTATTCTCATCCTGAAGTCAGTGTCTCTGAAAAAAAAAATAAAAATTGGTGTGCATCAATACTCAGTACTCATTGGTTGGCTACAAATTCCGCTGACGTCAGTGGGGTACGAACTTTTTTTTTTTCCAGTGATACAGACATCACTACCTTTCTCTCAGTTGTAACATGTAGCCAACTCCTCATCTCAGGCCACTTAGATGATTCTTTATCTTTAACCGAGCCTATTATATATATATATATATATATATATATATATATATATATATATATATATATATATATATATATATATATATATATATATATATATATATATATATAATTTAATATTTTAAGTAAGGCCTGGAAATAATAACTTTAATTAGTCAAATGTATCAATCCTTGAAAAAACATACTGTTAGAGCATCATCTACTTCTTGGTTGTGCATTGTTCACTTAATTGACAACAGCATGTCGATTTAATTGATGTCACGAGTTATTTTTGGCTGATATAATTTTCACGATGCGCCAAAAATATCCCACTCAGAATACGCTTACCTCAAGTCACCTCAGGCAAACCTTAGTTATACTGGAGTGTTAAAGTCATAAACAAATCATCAATAACGCAGTAACAAGACTCAAGAAAAATGTGGGCACGTCATTATTCAAATTATGTTGAATCTCCAACTAATATGGTGCAGGGATACTACTATAAATGGTCCGAAGAATGCGTAAATTAGGCTACTGCATCAAAGACATTAATAGTACGGCCTTTAACCAAACCTGAACCCAAACTTAATCTCACCTTTTTTTCCCCACCAACCACACAAAATGATCAAGCACTATGAAGTCTGCACGTGTATCCATATATGGGTCACGGGTCCACGTGTAAGCTTCATTGCATGAGGTTGGATAGGTGAGACCACCAGAGAGCAGATATATGCGGACATCTCCGCAATCCCTGAAATGCCAGTACAGTGCGAGAGGGGGGAGAAAGGGGCCAGCCCGGTCTAGCAAATGAGAAAATAGAGAAGTGGGGAGTCCGACGGTGAATTTTACGTCAAGCTTGAGATGTGGGCGTGAAGCAGGGAGAGAAAAAACACGAGGCATTACCGCCTTCTCTTAACGGGGTGCACCATTTCACTTCTCTGCGCCTCGCCGACATCGGAAAAAAAAATCACAAAGAGTTTCTGAATAGCTGCTTGAACTGAACCGCGATGTACAACGCTCAGATTTGGCAATCTTTTCCCCTCACAACCATCTAAAATTGGCATATACTCCAATGGTTTTACTGGACGTACGATGGGATTAACTTTGTCTGGAAGATATATTTCATTGTTTCTTGCTGTTCAAATAGGTGAGTAGATTATTTCTAACCTTTATTCTGTGATTATCTGACCTGTCCCTTATTTATTTAGTTGTTAAATACATATTTATAATTAGCATTCTGAATGCATTATAACTATACGCAGATGTGTTTAAACAGTATTTTATTACATATACTCTTTGATTATATTTATCTGTGAAGTGCATGTTGGTGTCAATTTTAATTGCAGTGTTACTGTCCCAACTGCGGTTTAAATGTTTGACATTGACCAGTGATTGAATAATAAAATACACAGTATTCTCTGAAGTATTCTGTATGCAGTGTTGGACAATTTCTATAATAATAAAGCTCAGTTAATTGTGTTGGAGCAAGTTGAAAGTGTGAAAGTGTGGGACCGCCCGATCCTCCCCGTAATAAATTATTCAAACCTTTTATTGAGAAATAACACAAAAGAGAATATATAACACGGCTCCATTACAAGGTTTTACTTGCAAAGATCTAGTTTGCATCGTGAGTTTTACCTTTATGGTCCCATGCGTCCATACAATCAAATAATATAATTTACGTACAGTTTTCTAAAAAATTAATTTGTTGAGCTATTGGTGTTTTTGGACTTCGCAGAAAATAATCTGCCATGTTTTGTAATATTGTTCATTTTTAAATGGCTTTTTGTTTGTGCTGTCGCAGGGCTCTGCAATGAAAATGTCATGTTGTGCAGTTGGCTAAAATCAGTAGGGATGTTTGTGAAGGAAAAAACTGAAGCAGCTACCAAGCTGAACTATATTAATTCGAAATAAACCCCCTCCTGACTTCATTGAACAGATTATGCGGTGCCAGGTTGACACCGGTACCGCTGACAGTGTCTAGTAAAGTGGTCGTGACCACTAGTACAGTAGGATAGGTGAGTCTATATTAGATGCTCAGTTGTTTCTAAATATAGCTCATCATCCCTACAACGAAAAGCGATTTAATAATTCACCGTTGGTTCGCAGTGAGTCTTTTAATTCCAGAAAAGCGAATAAAGGCAGTGGGGACTGAAATGGATTTAAAACATGAAATCATACATCCATGTTTTATAGAGCTAGCTGCATGAGCATCTTTGTATTTCGCATCCTCACATCCGCCATGTTGAGGTCTGAATATTTTAATTATTTTGAGGAAAAATGTTAGAATGCATGCAGCAGAATACGAAGAGTAGCATATAATGCAAAGCTGCGTATTTAATTTCACTCAGTTTTTTAGGCACATAATGCTGTAATGTTGATTTCGCGCTTTGACTAGAAGAAAAGGGCGATCTGTGCGTGATATCACAATTATAGCATGATATTTCGTTATGTAAGCCTCCTGTGCGGCATGTTAAGGTTACACCTTAAATTCTTTGTGTATGGAATCAATATGACATTTTAATGTAACCATGATACGTGAATTACTTGATTATTTCAGTGTTTGGTGTCATTGTTCGATGCGCTTTTTATTTATTTATTTCATGGGATAATAATTTTATATACTAATTAAGCTTTGTGGCATCGACCAAAGGTTTTTTTTACAGAAAGAGCTAAAAATAACTCATCATAATAGCATCTTTTTTCGTTTTTTATTGTTTTTATGTATTTTTAGCGAGGTGTTATATAAAGAGATATATTGTGTAACGAATAATGTAGCAATATAGCGTCATAAAATAAATCGCATTGCATAGCATATGTAATGTAAAGAGTAAAGACTAAATCATTTATTTCACAGATACAATATAATTTAGATGAACTCCTACTTACGTACTAGCCTACATGATACAAAATATTGAAATATGGCATGCATTGTAATTTAATATAAATCATCACATAGCTTAAAATGCACTGTGCAATTGGCTAGAGTGCACATACATATTACTTGTAAATTATATTTGTTTTGTAACGGAAATAATCTATGCAAGGTCTACTGCATCATTTAGCATACAAAGCAATTGATTGGGATTTTAACATTGCTGATCACTATAGTGTCTGCATTGTAGGGGTGTGCTGGGTGTGTGCCTCTTGATCTTGTCCCTTCCCACTGTAGTTAATAGGCAGAGGCCCGACCTGATTTGAACAGCGCGACAACTCAATCAATTTACAATTTCTCATTGCTTAACGAACCCGAGAAACCACTGGCGTCTATGGTTCGTTAAGCAGAGGGATCTGGTCAACTGATCAAGTCGTGACCTACCAGTCGAAACACAAAGACCCAAATGGGAAAGTGGAAAGGAAAGGGAAAGCATCCGTGTCCAGAATGTTCTCATTTTCCCTAATAGATCTGTCATCAAAAAGAGACTTCTTTCTAGATGTGTAAAAAAAGGGGAGGGGGATACAAATCACTCAGAATGAAAATCTCACCTCACACACAAGCCCACATACCCCCACCCTCATGTAAAGCATTACATCATCGTTTGTCCACGCGCCACCCTCATGCTCAACACACATTATTGTAGTCAACAAAATTGCGTGCAAGTCTTTTATGGCATAAAATAGTTCGTTCAGTCATGCATGCATGCATTCAATCAATCATTTCCAGATTTAACAATTAAACGAGTACTGAACTAATTGAGAATCACGAGAGTAGTTCTACAAAATAATAACGTTTTAACAGAATAATCAAGTGACAAAGAAATTAAGGTTTTACTCTCCAATGCACAAAAATGTGATGGTTATTTTTCGTTTTCCAGCCTATCTGCTGCAGGCGGTTCGAGCGGCTGGGAAATGTGAAACAGTGTTCAAAGGTTTCTCCGACTGCCTGCTTCAACTGGGAGAGAACATGGCCAACTATCCACAGGAGCTGGACGAGAAGGAAAACCTTCAGACCATCTGCACGTAAGGGAAACATGCATACACACAACAGATGAAATATACGTGTGTGTATGTGTGAGAGAGAGCAGGGAGGGAGAGAGAATGAATAAAAAAACGAGGAGCCAGATGGCACGAGGGGCCCCTTGTTTAATTCGACAGTAGAAATAGAGCCGTGCAGCCAGTTTGCGCTATTCGCGTTTCACCAGTTAATTACAATTAGATGAACCATCTCTACACGCCGAGGCCAAAGGTCAACATCCATAATTGGATCAGATCGGGAGGTAATGCGCGGTTATTGTAAGCGATCCGCCCTATAAAATAACCGGTTCTTTTACAGTCGCGATTAAGGGAGCCAAAACAGAACATTATCTCATTACAGAGACTGAAAGCACATCACCTTTGCATCTCCACGTATTTAGATAACTCAGTGTTTAATAAACTTTACATATTAAATAATATCCATCTTGTTTTGCATCGCGGAGGCTTTTCTTTGCGTGTTTAAATATTCTGAAGAATTATAAAGTGCTTTGCATATTTTGTCTGTTTCTGATTATTATTGATAATACACTATATTATTATAGCTGAATATCAGTTTCCAATATCAAGGAGTAAAACAGAATCGGATTAACACCTTAACTCTTGCACATGCAACATACGGAGAAAATGGTGGATGTAAGGAGAAGTGCGCTTTATAACAACGCCAACGCGCCTGGCTGCCATTGCATTTCATTTCCATACACCAAATATTCAGACATCATAGATTAAATATAAAACAAATAACTTTTAGTTTGCTCTTTCGGAAGCAAATATTATATCTGTTCTAATTTATTTGGAACCAGGCTAGCCTACTTGTGACCGCGCGCATGCCCACTTGCGGATGCAGGGTTTGAATGTGGGCGTGTTCCTGAGACAAATTAATAAATGATGAATTTGAGAGCGGGTTAGAGGAAGGGGGTGGGGCGCAGGAGGGGAGTTGTAAGAGAGCGTGAGAGATGGGGAGGGCACTAGAAATCACGTGAGGCGATGGAGACTTTCCCTTTGGAGCCGCATTACAACTCGGGTTTCCCTCGTGCCCTCTTCTCCTACTTCACGCAGCTACATGGGCCCATGCATTTGCCAGGATATTTCATGCATACTCTGTGCATCATCTTAGAGTTTCTAATAATCTTGTAGTTGAATAAATAAAGTATACATTTTCATTATGCACGTTTTTTTAAAGCATTTTGTACAAATAAATATAGACCGAATGTTTAAAGTCAATGTCGAATAGTATTAAAATAACTATACACTGTAAAAAGATTCCTCGTTCCCTTAATATTTTAAGCTGAATCAAATAAAACTTATGAGTTCATTTATGTTAAACTGAATTAAAAAGCTTGCAAACTTGTAAAATTAAGTTCAAACGTGATTAGCTTTGTTTAATAAGTTACAATGACTTAAAACATATGCTTTCAGGACTTATTGATCATACAATTTTTTTACAGGGTAGTCTTAGGCTATAAAAAAGGCTTACTTAAGGCAATCTGAGCTGAATTTAAAATAAAACGAGTATTGAAATTTAAGATAGATATTAGGCACTGAACAGGCCGAAATATTGTTTTATCGACAAATATTACGCACAAATTAATTTTCTAAATTCAGAAAATGCTTTCTACACATGTCTAGTATCTAAGGCTAAAAGAGGAAATCTGTTACTAATTTTAGATGCACTTGGTCTAGGCTATATTTACAAAACCCCTTTGAAAATAGCTTTAAAACCTAATAGTATGTGAATATTAATATAATAGCCTAATGCGATGTGTTAAGCATGACAAAATCAGCAATAATGATTATTTTCCTTTCCTTTTTCGAAATATTTGCAGTTACTGGGATGATTTCCATTCATGTGCGACCACTGCTCTGGCAGACTGTCAGGAGGGAGCCACAGATCTGTGGGAGAAGCTGAAAAAAGAGTCCAGAAATCTGGACTTTCGCGGCAGCTTGTTTGAACTGTGTGCTGGCGGAAACGGCGCAATCCGGTCATCGGTTCCGTTCGGCGTAACGCTGCTCATAACGGCACTGTCTGCGCTTGTGACGTGGATGCAGTTTTAACCCACGGGAAGATTAAAAAAATAAGCAGAGAAGAAAAAAAGAAGAGCGAAAAAGAAAAAAAGACAAGACACGACATCAACGCAAAAATAAAAAAAAGAATAATTAATGACGATCAAAATTCATCCTCACCCAAATGGATTTATATACCTATTTCATCTGGAGAAAAAAAACAAGACGATTTTTGCAAGAGACAATGGCAAGAAGAAGTCTTCTGGGAATGCTCAAGCACATTTGCCTGACTCTGGGTCGATTTCATGAAATATTTATCAGTTATTGAGTTGAAATGACGGCCTGAAATTTCTGAAAGGTCCTGGTTAGAAGCGTAGTATTTTATAACATTACCGTCTGTTATGAATGAATTATTATTATTACTGTAGGCTTTTCACATTCTCAACGGTCATCATGCATATAGAAAGATAGGAAATATTTCTCCCATCAGTTTGTTTTATATGATCTTTGTCGGTATTTCGGTTTAATTTTTTTCAGATTTGATTTTAGTCCAGCCAAGTACATGGATGACGCGTGACGGGGGGTTGCTGACCCAGCTATATAGAAAGAAAACAATAATTACAATGCTAATAAGAGGCTATACATAATAATAATAACAATTCTAATAATAATGATACCTCAGGAATGATTACAGGCATTTATTTAGTGGAATAAACGAGAGCAGAGAGAACAAATATTTAAGAGATTTTATTAATGAACACAGACATGTTAAATGTAGCCGAAAAAAGGCTGTGAGATGAGTTGACTGTTGCCATATTTTCCCAAAAATGTTATCCTATTGCATTGAAAGAAGATTCGTCTTTTTATGTGGGACACATGGTATAAAGGAAACACTTTACATTACAGTGCCCATCTTGCATAGGCTAATGTGTAATACCAAGCAAGCAGCTCCAGAGAATAATTACACGCCAAGTACACGTAGTTCAGTACTATTACGCAGTAATTACACTGCAACGTAAAGTGTGGCCTGGATTTTTTTCCCGACAGTATCGTAGCACGACAATATCTGGACCTTGACATTAATAGTTGGATGAAGTGTATTTTGCTAGCTTTATTTGATGTTGCCGAGGCATAGACCACGTTTCACTGCCTTCAGAAGATGTGTATTTTGTTCGTTCGTTTGTTCGTTTCTGGGGATGTTGCATATGAAATACCTGAATATTCAAAACCATACAGTAAATAAGAGTATGTATGTGAAAAGAAAAGAGAGATACTTTAACAGAAACAGTTTTAAAACAGATTGATTAAACAGGTATATAAAATAGACTGCTAAAAAGAAGTATTTAAAAGTACTAAATAAAACAGTTACTGTTTGAAGAGTGTGTTGTTTTTATTGATGCCTTTTTGCGGTTATTGCCATGCATCTCGCTTTAATGTAAAAAATATAGCGTGACGCATGTCTGTATCAAGAATGTTAATTAATTATGGTCACATATAGATATAAAATGTAGTCTCTGAGAGGCGTGGGTGGAATGAAAGATTCAGGTTAAACACGTGTTTTTTCTTCCAGCTCTTGGACGTGAACGAGCACGCAGGCGCGCGCGACGCCGAGACTCTGTCGAGTGAAGACGTATTGTTTCATTATTAATAAGGTGGCAGAGAGAGTCATTTCATATTGATTCTCCAGCGCTCAGCGCATTTCTGCAGCATACAAGGCGCTTGTCCGAGCGAAAACAACCACCAGATTGAAAAAAAAAATGTTGAAGAGATTTCTTGAGTATTTATTCTGAAACAACAATCCTTTTCAAGACACTTCTGCATGACTAATCGACATGATAAATACAGGACAATTAAAATACATTGTTTTAGACAAAAATGTGCTCTAAACATGTCAAGCCTTGTAACTATAAGGTAAAAATACTCGCACGTGAAAACGCAAGTCATTTATTATTAATGCAAATTATTAATTATTAACGCAGCTTGATATTCAATAAATCATTTTATATTTAATTATATATTGTCGTTTTGGACCATTTTTTAGAGGTCAAATTTGTCTAATACATTAGAAAGATGACCTTGACAGTCATAAAGGTCTAAAACATGATATCACATGGCATATTTTCGATAAAATGCCCGACACATTTGCCAAATAGTTTGTTTGATTTTCATTGGTTTAAAGTAGCCTAGACGTTAATGATTACAAATGATTACTGACTAAACTAATACATTTCTCAATTTGATCTATTTTTTTTAATCTTTGCACATGTAAACCAACATTAATTGTGCATTTCATAGTTTTAATAATTCAATAATTATAGACAAAGACTATGTAATAGGATTTTAAAATATTAAATGTAGGAGGAATACAGTTCGCTTTTATAATAAAACATTAGCTCTGATATACAGTTGAAGTCATAATTATTAGCCCCCTTTGAACTTGTTTTTCTTTTCTAAATATTTCCCAAATGATGTTTAACCGAGCAACAAATTTTCACAGTATGTCTGATAATATTTTTTCTTCTGGAGAAAGTCTTATTAGTTTTATTTCGACTAGAATAAAAGCAGATTTTAATTTTTTAAGGCCATTTTTAGGGCAAAATTATTAGCCCATTTAAGCAATGTTTTTTGATAGTCTACAGAACAAACCATCATTATACAATAACTTGCCTAATTACCCTAATTAACCTAATTAAGCTTTTAAATGTCACTTTAAGCTGCATAGAAGTGTCTTGAAAAATATCTAATCAAATATTATTTGCTGTCATCAGGACAAAGATAAAATAAATCAGTTATTAAAAATGAGTTATTAAAACTATAATAGAAATGTTTTGAGAAAATCTCTCCGTTAAACCGAAATTGAGGAAAAAATAAACAAGGGGGCGCTAATAATTCTGACTTCAATTGTATATTTCTAATACATCCAGTGCATGATTGGTGATTAAAGGGGAATGTTCAGCACTCATATTTCTAGTAAAGCTTTTCTAAAAATCTATATAAATCAGACCTTGTATGGAAAAACAACTCTGTTTGAGACACTCGGAAATAAGTAAGCTTATTTGCACCAGTGGTAAAATCAGCACTAGTTTTCTCCCTGGAGGTGTAAGACTGCTTGAATGGTACTCAAGTCCTGAAACACATTTTTTTAGTGCTCCTTTTTGAGCTGAAAATGAGATTGGAACTCATTCTGTCCCTGGAAGGGGATGACGACTACATTTGTAATCTCATTAAAATGCATGTTATTCTGTTGCAGGCACTGAATATATTATCCTCCACAAATCTCTGTGTAGTGCACAGAGATACATTTTTTTTTAATAGTTAAGAATCTTTTATGATTATTTTAGTTTTGCAACACTCCTTGGAACATTTCCCAATTCCACGAAATGAGGATTAAATACTGGATTGTGACATTTAATCTTTAACAATGGAAACAGAGGACACACACACTCACACTGAGATGGCTGGCTCCCCTACTGCTGCTTCACAACACACTATGCCTGACCATTTTTCAGGGCTGGCAGGCTTAATCAAGGCGCCCATGCCAATGCCAGGCAGACATGGCGCTGCTTATTTAGCTGTGTCTTTTCTCACAGTGCTGCAAGGACAAAATGCAGGACATTACAATCATGCAGAGCATCGTGGCTGGGTCTTTACCTCAGTAACACACTTAGCCGGAGTGTTTTTGAATTTTTTTTGCATTAAAAAGTTTGACAAGGTTCCAGCTCAGTATGTCATTCAGTCAATGGAGCCACAGCCATATCACCCTGCAGCCCAAGACCGGTTACTCACTGAAGCTAAGCAGGGCTGAGCCTGGTCAGTACCTGGATGGGAGACCCTATGGGAAAACTAGATTGCTGTTGGAAGTGGTGTTAGTAAGGCCAGCAGGGGGCGCTCAACCTGTGGTCAACCTAATGCCCCAGTAAAAGTGAAGGGGACACTACACTGTCAGTGGGCATTGTCTTTCGAATGAGACGTTAAACCGAGGTCCTGACCATCTGTGGTCATTAAAAACCCATGGCACTTCTCGTAGAGCAGGGGTGTAACCCCGGAGTCCTGGCCAAAGTCCCCCAATCGCCCCTTACGATTATGGCCTCCCAATCATCCCCATCCACCAAATTGGTTCTATCACTGTCTCTCCACTCCCCCATAGTAGGTGTGTGGTGAGCGCACTGGCGCCGTTGTCCTGTGGCAGCCGTTGCATCATCCAAGAGGATGCTGCACACTGGTGGTGGTGTGGAGAGACCATCCCTCATAATTGTGAAGTGTTTTGGGTATATGGCCATACACAATAAATGCGCTATATAAACACACATTACAATACATTTACATTACAATGGAGTCATGTATAAAAATAAAAAATAAAACATTTAACAATACTGATTTTATTCTGCAGAGCAGAAGTGCGGCCGTTTTTGATTGTTCCAGAACTTCAGATTCAATCGCCTATAGGAGAAACAACTAGCAATAACATACGACAGAAAATGGCCAAACCTGCTCAACAAACAAGTGAGTTTATGACTGCACATAAAAGAAGAAAAGATCAGCTTGCGACATAAAGCAGCAAAAAGAGTCATTTCTAACATCTAAAAATCAATGGAAGTGAATGACACCGGAAGTCTCGAGCCAATCAGATTCCTATGACTGCACCTGCTTTTACTTTAAGAATAAGGTCAATAGTGGTCCAAAAACGTCATAGATATTTACATTAGATGTCTCCTACACTGTTAATATCTAAAGGAAGTATTGCGTCAACAGAGCCGCCATTTTAGTACAGGGTAGTACTCCTTTGAAATGAATATGGAACCAAGGTGTATTGGAGGACTGTGGCCATCTGGAGCCACAGATATGTAAATATTTACGAATATATCTACAATGGGGAGTTTTCCTGATGGTCAGTATGCAAATATATTTTTTAAATTACAAAAATATAAATTTTACATGACTTTTCTACATCGATGTATACGTGACAGCACGGGTATTGCCAGGGCCAGAGCAAGCTGAACTGCCGCTCTAGGAAGAGGACGATCACGCCGCCCTCAACCCCAATGTGAAAACGAAAGTGACCGGTTATGAAAATGAAGTGAGGTGTCGCGGACCTATATTCTGCCGCCATATGCGCAGATATAACTGAGGACGCGCAGTTGCTGAAGGAGGGAGGGAGGTGTCACGGACGCTGCTCATTCTATTCTGCCGCCCTATGCGCGGAAATAACTGAGGACGGCGGGTGTCGCGGACCTCTATTCTGCCACCCCAAGCACGGATTTAACTGAGGACACGCGGGTGCTCATGGAGGTGTCACTGACGCTGCCCTCTCTATTCTGTCGCCTATGCGCAAATATATCTGAGGACGTGGGTCGTGAGAGAGGTGTCGCGGACATAACTGAGGACGCAGGTGGTAAGGGGGGTGTTGCGGATGCTGTCCTCTCTATACTGCCGCCCTAGGCGGCCGCCTCTATAGACCCGCGGGCCCTGGGTATTGCAGACCAAGAGTGTGTGTTTGTGTGCATGGAAATGTATTATCCTCCCTCCCTGTTAAATTTGATCTAATCCATGTCCTGAAACACACTGCCTTGCTTTCACTTCTAATGATAATGGAGGGAGCGATTCGTTTGTGACTGAATCTCTGTTATGAACGATTCGTGTGACCAATCGATATCCCTGCGTCTCAGTGTACATATCCGTCTTTATGATCTAAACGACACAATCTCACGACAATTCGTAAATTTTTGATTTAGTGGCTAATTCGTATGAATTTGTACGATTTAATTCACACAATTTAGTACGATTTGCTCATCCCCCAATGACGGTTGGGTTTAGGGGTAGGGTTAGATGCTACGTCTCCTTTTTAAAATCGTACAATTTCGTACGACTGAACTCTGAGTTAGCCACTAAACTGGCAAAATGTAAGATACTTACGTGTTTTCATGAGATCAGGCTGGATCTGAATGGCATTTGTAATAATTTAGTGTGGACAGTGTGCACATCGAGTTATGTTATCAGGCACCCTCATAAGTTACTTCAAAAACTAATGCTACTTCACTTAGCTGACAATAATAGAAGTTTCTGATACCGCAGCGTCTCGTTATTATATTTAATTTACATTGTTCGCTTACTTTATTCAACAAAACTAGCATAGGCTTAAAATTTAGTGCAAGTTGGTGCTGCTTTGCCTTATGATGAATGCAGTAAGCGACTTTAGTATCATAATCATCAATACTTGTTTAGCAACAAAGTTCGTAACATACAAAATCATAAAAAACTAAATCTTACCTATGAAATGTTCTGCATTTGTTTTCTTTATTTGCTTGTTACTGCACATTTTCACATTGCAAAAGTCCAGCATCTTCACATTGGCTTTAGTCTTGACTAGTGTGGTTGAATGACATTAGTCCTAGGAGCACTGAACAAATCTGGCGGCGGTATTGACGCATGCTCAGGGTCCGTATGCGACATCTAGTGTATATATATCTATAGAAAAATGCAGTTAACATCATTTTAGGCCATGCAACATTATCCTTCCACCAACAGAGAGGTTACTAACAGCATTAACTTTCGCCTTCAGCAAATAAATGCAGAAATTAATCAGATTGTTGTTGACTAAACACCTTTTTAATAGCATACATGCCTCATCATCTCACCTCATGCTGAGTGGCTCACTAAAGGGTCATAATTAAAAGCACAAAGCGGGTTAAGTTGAATGGCGCATATGTCCGAGCTGGCCATTTCAACACATCTGGGAAGCAAACACATCGCTCTGATGTAATTAGAGGAGTTGGATAATCTAACAGTAGCTATTAATGCCAACCAGTAATGAATGCGGTGAATCGCAGATGGAGGCAGGACATTATTTCAATAAAGGCCTTCAAAATGGAGATTATCTTTCAGGCGGTGTGCATTAAAGCTGTTTGTAAATGTAAAAAGGATCACAGAGACTCAAGGATCCTATTACCTCCTTAAAAAATGAAGTAAATCAGCTGCTTTATGTTAAAAATGTGCATAATGCCATCTATAGTCTTTAATGATTGACTATGAATACCGATTACTTTGATCTACTAATCTACTTTATTCATACCTGTCAACATTGGGATGTGAAAATAAGGGATATCCCCAACATAACACCCTTTATAGAAAGATTAAAAATATGGGAAAATACCTTTACGGGATGATATCGGAGAAAAAATGCCAGGATAAACGAAAGGGTAGACAGGTATGACTTTAATATATGTCTACTTTACCTGCTTCATATCACTGATTTACAAGGGCTGAAATTCAGTTATGGTTATGAATGTTTGGTTGTGGTTGACCAATCACAACTGGTCATCTACGACTGAGTCATCTAACCGATTACAACAGAGTGGGCTTTCGGAAGGAGCTTAGCGAGCTTGCATAGATACAACTTTTTGTAGGAGACATCAAAATGTCAAAACTGTGAATGTTTAACGGTCCAGTGATTTGAAATGTGCATTTGTGTGACTCAAAACACGAAGCCATGGCGGGACATAGCTCCTCGCCTTTTTGAAAAACAGCCAATAGTTTCATTTTTAAGCACAGCTTAGCCATTGATATTGGTTGAGCTCAAGTGCATATAGATATAGTGTTTTGAAGGGGCGGGGCATGTCAAGTACTAGACAGCATTTCATTGGTCGGAAGATTACATGAGAAACTGAAGTATAATACTGAGATCACACTGCAGGATTTTCAAAGCAGTGGCGTCACAGATCTGAGCTAGCTTTCTGTCAGCGCTGTGTTTACACTGTAGGGGGATTCACACTGCATGACTTTACTATCGCTTGTTAAGTGTGACGTCACGAGAATCGGCTTCCGGGTCCAAGCGCTCTATCAAACTGTATAATGAGACTCATCAAATGGAAATAATAAATGTTTACAAAGTGCTGTAATCCTTTCGAAAATCATGATCGCAATGTATATATCAATGCCTAATATCTGATGGCCAGAAAGTGATTAATATTTTATAAATTGCTAAAATGTTGGTATTTTTGATGAAGCAAGTCCAGAGACTAATGTTTAGGCTATGATTTCATATAAAATCCCTGCTGAAAAATCCAGCTTAAACCAGCCTAGGCTGGTTGGCTGGTTTTAGCTGGTCGACCAGGCTGGTTTTAGAGGGGTTTTGGCCATTTCCAGGCTGGTTTCCAGCCATTTCCAGCCTGTTCTTAGCTGGTCAGGCTGGGAAATGACCAGCTAAAATCCAGCTAAAACCTGGCTAGGCTGGTCAAGCTGGTCATCTCCCAGCCTGGTTTTTTCAGAAGGGATTCACTTTAAAGTGTGATAGACTAAAAACTGTAAAAAAAAAATAATAATAATAATACTTTGAAAGCAAGTTACACCTAAGAGTGTAACTTTTAATTTTTAATTTATTTTTTTTAATAATTCCAAGTAAAATGTTTTGAAATGTTCGAAAGGAATCAGAATATGGTATATGAGAACAGAACACAACCAGGAACTTTGCTTCCAAATTTAGCTCCAGAGGTGTAGTTGCAAGAGTAAAAGTTTGCAATGCAGTTTGCGAATGTTTGTTGGAACGATAAATTTGGGAAACGGCAAATCAATGAACTATGTTTATAACGACGGAACTTGCTAACTTAGTTTGTTAACAATGGTTTAGGAAATGCACTCCAGTCTGCATTCTACATCAAAAAATTGTTGATCCATTTAGGCTGGAGTAACAAACTGTAAGCATTAAATGTTTATATCTTCTTAACGTGAACCGATTTGGAGCACACTAGCGTATAGATATAGCATCTAAAAAAACTTTACTTTGATGTGACGAGGAGTTAAAACACTGTTACTTTTATTTTGGTTCCTCCCTGTGTCCTTGTTTTAAAAAGGTGTTGTGCTCTTGGATAAAATCTGTTCATTTATTGCTGTCTCAGTGCACGTCTCAATTTGACGTAGTTTGGTGAAGATGGATGGGATGACACTCAGACTCATATGATGAGCTTGTATAATGCACCACATGGATCCCAACCTTAATGGGACAAAATTGGATCATGTAGGGGTGAAAATTAAATTAGGGACCATATCAGCTGTAGGGACTACTTGAGCACATTGTTCTCTCTTCTGGATGATGGTGAAGATTTGCTCATCAAGGGGCAATTACATAAACATGAGTTTCACCTCTCTGCAGCTTTAGTGTTTATAAAAAGACATCTTTTCATTTATAACAAAGTGCCTTTAGAATCTCACTGCAAGGCTTTCTGCTTTTCTGTCTCCTCTCTAATGCCTTTACTCACATTTCAAGTAGGCTGCTTCTTTACTCTAACATTCAAAGGTGAGCTCTTTGACATGATGTATGCTGACGTTATTGGCAGAATTCATAACTATCAGCCGCCACCGCAGGAAAAATGGTCCTGGACAGGACTTCGCCGCATTTATTTCCTCCTCTCATCTCCTTTCTCATAGATATAAAGCCATAAAAAGGTAAAGGACCCCGGGCAGAAAAGAATCATTTTACCAAATGGCAATTCCTCAAGACTTTCAATTCCTTGTTAAATCAAAACATCAATCTTTAACGCTTGCCAATGCTCAACAAAGGAGGAGTCGGCGTCCTGCAGCGGCAGCAAAG
>NC_141044.1:2585000-2597500 GCF_052040795.2 Danio rerio
TTATTGTTATTATTATTCATTATTATTCATTATTATTATCATTTATTCATTTTCTGGAGATTAGAACTGAATTTAGAAATAGTTTTGTGACAAATCTTTGTGCTAAACAAACAAAATTAAATATGTAGGCTAATGGATGTGTTCAGTGGAGTGAGTTTCCACCGTGTCCTTACTCTGCAAAAAGTAAAGGAGTAAAGAGTAAAAGTAAAGTAAAGAGAAAGTAAAAAGGCTAAATGGAGGAGGCTCATTCTCTATTCCTGCGCTTCTCGCTTGTTCAGTTTTTTCACTTACACAGTCCACCATGTCAATATCAAATGCCGCATGGCCCGACGCATCTGACTCTTGAAGAGAATGTGAGCTCAGAATCTGATTGGTTTAATGCAAGTTATGCATTAAATCTCATAAGACAATAAGCACAACCCTGTTAGACCATGAAAAATAGGCGCAGAGCCTATTTTTCCATGCTTAAAATAGCAAAAGTGGTTTACGGACATCATAATTGTGGCCATCATAATAGTGTTATTAATCATTTTGTAATAACCTTTTATTTGACTAAACAAATCTTCCATTAAATGTCTCATAAAAAGTACCAATACTCTGTCAAATAATTTCATTATTAATCAGTAATTAATATTTAAAGGCAATTTTTTTTGACAAATTCAATTTGTAAATCTGTAGCAAACATATTAATGATGCTGTTATATAATTTATAACACAATTATAATGGCCTCATGCCAATCATGTTTATGACAGATTTATGACAGGTTATGATGTACTGTGATGTCAAGTTGTAATAACAACAAAGGTTATGATATATTTATGCATGTCCACTTATCATAACAAGGACACCTCGAACAGTGTCATCTTTGTGTTTAAAATGACATAACTGAGCGAATGACACTTAATAACAACTGCCATAAGCATGCATGAAATCCTATTCATTCATTCATTTTCTTTTCGGCTTAGTCCCTTTAATAATCAGGGGTCACCACAGCAGAATTAACCACCAACTTTTTTACCCAATGTAAAAAAAAAAAAAAGTTTTACCCAGCGGTTGCCCTTCCAGCTGCAACCCATCACTGGAAAACACCCATAAACACTCATTCACACTCATACACTACAGACTATTTTACCTTACCCAATTCTCCTTTGGCACATGTGTTTGAACTTGTGGGGGAAACCCACACCAACAAGGGGAGAATATGCAAACTCCACATGGAAATAGCAACTAGTTTAGCCAGGGCTAGAACCAGCAACCTTCTTGCTGCGAGGCAGTAGGGCTACCCACTGCACCACGGCGCTGCCAAATCATATGCATGTCATGTTTATAAAAGTTTCATGACAGTTTTATGAACACCCCCCTTTAAATAAAGTGTTACATTTTCCTCAAATACACACACACACACACACACTCACACACACACACGCACAGAGCTGAACAAGATTTTGTCATTACGTTAATTCAGGGAGAGAATTACTGAACCAATAACAACAAAAATGCATTATTCATGCTGTGATCTACAAGCTTCAATTCTCCGCCAGTCTGGTAAATATCTGAATGCATTTGCATTTCTAAGAGCCCTTGGGAATAAGGAGCACGCCTTTGGTTCCCTTGCCTCAAGGTGCAGCACCAGTTTGAAACTAAATAACCACGTTTGCTGGAGAAGATAATAAGTATCATTTTAATATCTATTGATGCACGAAAATGCTGTTTGCAATTAGGATAATCAGATGAAAGGCTTCGATGTGGAGAGATGTATTTCGTGCAGCAGCTGCAAGGAACACATTTTTACAGGTTATATGCTGAGCAGGAGCAGCGCTGATTATGCTGCAGCGGGAAAAAAATGTAAGCGGAGTTAAATTTCGAACGCTGGGAGACGTGCAACATCTGTTGGAGATATAAATGCGAGCTGGGTTTTTCTTTCTGGCAACCTCGCCAGATTGGACTTGAGCTCAATTGCCATGGCAACCACTTTGTACCACCTCGGCTGCTCAAATCTGGTGGAGTTGCATTCATGCTGGCTGCGGCTGCACTCGCGTTTGCTCCAGTCAATCTTCTGCACTCTTTATGGCTTCACTACAGCAGATCACATGGCTCCAGATTCCCCAGAGAGATGCTTGATTTCCATTTATCCTCAATCATGGCGCACTGATTCAAATACTGCTCACACGATTCCACTATTTAACTTGAGTTAACGTTGATTTGTAATGCAATGATTTGAACAGCAGAAAAAACACCATCTCAATGTCTACATTAAAAGATCCAAATCTGAATTTTGTTGCATAACTTGTTTGTAATAAGCATCCATAACATGCATCACAAGTCAACACTACTTATTTTTCTTGAAATAAAGTCCCATTTGCATTCAAAACACATTAAATACAATGTAAATGTGGCATTTTTGTACAAAACACACGAAAAGGTAGGCCCAATAGTACCTGGATGCAGCAATGATGATGCAAGCTGAGATTGCATATCTCAGAGATGCAATGTCCGACCCAATGCACTAAATGGAGCTAGTGACGTCACTGTGAGGGATGGGTTAGGGGTGGGCATATAAAGCATTGCATGCACCTCAGATTGCAACTGCAGCAGGTCTGCATCCAGACCTCTTTTTAAAAAAGGTGAAAAATACAAAAGGTGTGTACTGAAAACTTTAGCTGTTGCAGTTTTGCGGTCCTTATATCTGTTGTTTCTGGATACTGCTACTTAAAATGTCCTTGTTTCACAGTGGCGTTTCATACTTCCACTCTATTCAACTCCAATTGTCAAGCAGAATGATTTTGAGATGGCTTGTGGCAAAATAAACTCATTCTTATCTGCCTATTCATCTTTGAAAGTCGATTCACTTCATCAAGTGTTCTTTTCCACCGACATACTGATCTACTCAAATGATCACTTTGCTGCGGTGTGTTAAAGCAGGCGTGCATGCTCAAAGCCTCATATGATCACTGGATGTCATGACAACAGCATCACTGTCACAATCAACAGATATCCAGGCTTGAAGATCGCAGGGAGTCATTCACTTTCCTGTAGGGCGACAAATCTGTCACCATATGGACTACAAATCCTGTCATGCACCACACACTCACACCTGTTGCGGTTTCCCAATGACTGCTAACAGACACAGCCGAAGCTGTTCAGAACTGCATGGACTTTAAAAGCAACACACACACACACACACACACACCAGTTGCTGAGTCTTGTTAAACTGTACTGTGAACATTACGATGTGCTTCCTTTGCCTTGTCTTGGCATGTTTGACCCTCGCTTTGTTTTGTTTATTCCTGTCTGCTGCCTGCCTTTTGACCATCTGCCTGTTTATGACCACGACTCTGGATTTGCCTGTATACTTCTGTTTGCCCCTGTGTTGACCATTGCTTGCCTGATCATTCTATGTCAAATAAACCTGCA
Organism: Danio rerio; assembly: GCF_052040795.2. Classification (NCBI taxonomy): domain Eukaryota; kingdom Metazoa; phylum Chordata; class Actinopteri; order Cypriniformes; family Danionidae; genus Danio; species Danio rerio. The sequence continues at coordinate 2,588,416 of NC_141044.1, forward strand.
TTTGTATCCACACTCCCTTGCCAGCTTCCCATCACAATACTGTCACGCAGAAAAAAATGTAAAATTTTGTCTTTTATTTTATGTCAGCCCATAATCTCTTTTTTATTATTACAAAAATACAAACAACTAAACAGCTGGTTTACAAGGTTTGTAAGTTATTGAGTCCAATTTGAAGTTATTGAATCCCCAAATGAAGTTATGTGTAAAAATATTAAATAATGCCATGAAAGACTACTGAACACATGAAGAAAGGGAGGTGTAGAAAGACAGTGAAAGTCCAGACAGCAGCTGAAATCTCTTAGTAGTTCTTTAGCAACTCTCTTCCCTATGTAAGTAAATATTAGATTCAGCTTCAGTGCCTTCCCTAGCAGCGGATGCCCTTCCAGTCACAATCCGGTACTGGAAAACACCCATACACACTAATTCAGATACACTAGGACCAACTTAGTTTACCCAATTCACCCATAGCGCATGTGTTTGGACTCTAGGGGAAACCAGAGCACCCACAGGAAACCCCACGTCAACATGCAAACTCCACACAGAAATGCCAACTGACCCAGCCGGGATTCGAACCAGCAAACTCCTTGCTGTGAGGCGACAGTGTTAACCACTGAGCCACCGTGCCACCTGATATCAGCAATACAGTAGCCCCATTTGTGTCAGCCTAAACTCTGCAGAATATTATGAAGACTTTTGAGAAATCCTGTGCATGCTTTATCGGTCATGCTGTTATGTTCCGATTTTATGAGCGCATCTCTAAACCAAGCCGGCGTTTGGAGTGTGAAGAGGACTGTGAATATGTATGGAAGAGAAAACCAAATTTATTCCAAACCTCAAAGGGTTTGCACTCAAAGAAGAGGGTCCTTGTCATTGTCAGCAGATTCTGCTCTGTAAGTCTCCAGCTGCTTGGTGAGATCTGCGGGTGACATCTGCTTCTATCATTCCTCTAATAACACATTGTGATAACAGAACACAGCTGATATTACTGCAACTGAACCTGCTGCTGGAAAGAAAACATCAGGGCCTTTAACACATTATCAATAGATAAGTATGGGTATTAGTATTTGAATCACTCAGCATCATTCATTCGTTTTCCTTCAGTTTACTCCATTGTTTATCAGGGGGTCGCCACAGAGGAATGAACCGACAATTATTCCAGCATATGTTTTAAGCAGCGGATGCCCTTCCAGCTGCAACCCAGTACTGGGAAACACTCATTCACACACACACACCACAGCCAAATTTGTTAACTCAATTCACCAATAACGCTTGTGTTTGGAGGCACCTGGAGGAAACCCACGCCAACATGAGGAGAACATGCAAACTCCACACAGAAATGCCAACTGACTCAGCTTGGACTCGAACTGGCATCCTTCTTGCAGTAAGGCAACAGTGCTAACCAATTAGCCACCATGTCACCCCATGTAAATACATCTCATATGCATTTACTTCTGCTTTTATGTGTATAAGATAATTCTGTAAACTGATTTTGATGTGGATAACATGTGTCATGTATAGCCTCAACAAGTTTCTTTCAAAAACAAAAGTAAATTGATTTCCTAAATGCTAATTTAAACTAAATAAACAACATGCCAATGAAAGAATAAAAAAAACAGGAACTATCTTAATTAATCCAAGAGAATCTGAACCAAAATAATACATTTGCAAGCAGCAATTACCAGAGTTAAAACGCTTTAGGGGCATGAGTAAGGCCAGACAGAATCTGCAGACTCTTTTTGGTATTTCTGCTGAGAATTTTGTAAAAAGTCTGTGGATTTATGCTGAATGTTTTTGGGAGTGTCATAATTAAAAACTTGAAATGAAATAAAAAATAATACATTTATTTTTTATTTTATTTAATGTTAACAATGCAAATCCAATTCGATCCACTTATTTAGAAAACAAAGCAAATCTTTCATATAAGACACTGACAGACAGGACATATTACTTTACAAACTGCTTTGTAAATAAATAATTTGAACATATTAATATTATTATACAATAATATTAGTGAAATGAACCTAAAATGATGACACAAGTAAATACATAAACTCAATGATGGGCTAAATTCTGGGTCCCACTTTATATTAAGTGTCCTTAACTACTATGTACTTGCATCAAAAAATAAATACATCTTAATACTAATAATAATAATATAATAATATTAATAATTACTGTGTTCATAATGTATTTGAGAACACTTGTGGTGCTCGTGAGTTGGGATAGGGGTAGGGTTGTGGACAGGTTTGGTGGTATGGGTAGGTTTAAGGGTGTTGAGGTGTAGGGTATGGTCAACAGTGTATTTACAAATGTAATTACAGAAGTTATTTACAGATGTATTTGCATACATGTATTTAATCAAGCATAAGTACACAGAAAATACATGTATTTACACAATTATTACAATGTAAAAAATTATTAATTTCTGAGTAATTACTTATTAGTTAAGGACACTTAATATAGAGTGGGACCAAATTCTGCATGCAGATTCCATGTGGGCCGATGTATAAGTAAAATTATGTGATTTATTATTTACTAAGTTTTTAACTATTTAAATTAGTGATGAAAATGAGCCTTTTTAGCCCTTCATGTCATTTGCTATAGATATACAGCGTACGTCCCCCCCACACTCTAAAATTTTCTAAAGCTTATAGCAGCTCCTGATGGCGGATCTCATTAAAAAATGGAGATGTCATCACATTACATGTGTTCACCAAATTTCATGAAGATCAGAGTTTCTGTCAAGGAATTATAGCCTATATCCATGTTGTAAATTAACTATTATAGCTTTCCAAATGCTAAAGGTCAACATTTTTTTTTAATAATTACTGACCTATGAGTCTGGACAACTGCACTGCAGTGGTTTTACAAAGCTTGAGCAAATAACCTAGTACTAAACTACCTGACAAAAGTCTTGTCGCATAGTTTTAGTAACAGCAAATAATAACTTGACTTCTACAGCAGTTGATCATTTGGTATCAGAAGTGGCTTATATGAAAGGCAAAGGCCTCTAGAGGACGCTTATTTTACCATGATAAAATATGATCATGTCTTTAATTGTAATGATTTAATTAGGACCGTAAGCTCTGACTTTGCTTAGACTAAAGTCTTGTCACTGAACAGAAATAATGTCCAGTATAGAGTATAAAGTCCTGCTGCAGTGGAAGAAGTCTCAGCCTCCTTGTTTATGTTGAGATATTTCACTTTAAAGACCAGGAAAATGACTTATTCTTTGCCATAAAAGTAATATTACTGAAAATACACACAGGAGCCTGATAAAAACGCTCATTTTGGAAGAAAATTTCAGACAGCATTTAGAGGTTTTTGCATCTTAACTCTTCATATGGAACCCCCATAGCAGATCTAAACACAGGTGGAGCTGGGCTGGAGAAAAAAAAGGATTTTATATGGAGTATAACAGTAAATTAAAGTGTGTGTACATGTGTGTGCGAGTGTGTGAGAGTGACCTTTGTGCACTTACCCTTGATGTGTCTGAAAAAATCTGAATATGCATCTCAGTTCTCAGAACTACATGGAGTAAACAAAAACAAAGACTGTGTATTTATGCACCATCAAATGTGGTTATAATGGAGGTCAATGAGGCAAAAACTGCCACCAACAGTAAATGAGGGAGAAAGAATGAAAATCTAACAACGCATCAAAGCCAATGTTGTAACTAATCGTTCACATGTCCAAGACTGTGATAAAAGGAAAACAAAATCCCGTCTACAATTACTTTTTACATTGAAAATAAGTCATTTTGTGTGTTTTTTCCAGCAAATCAGTGACATTATTTGTGAATTTGGCAATTAAAGAGTTCAAATCCTGTAATTTTTAAAAACATTTAGTAGTTTTGATCAGGACTGAGGTTGATTAACCCAGATTAATTTTTATCTGATGCTTTTTTACAGCAGTTTTAATTCAGTAGATGTTTACATCTCCAACATAACAAAAGGGTAGTAAACTCGAACAGTGCTCAAGGGTTAAGGGAAGTGTTGCAAACAATTTACCCGGGCTAAATTTAAACAAGCAAAGTTGAACATTAATACTTTTTTAGTAATTTGTTTAGTTAAATCCAGCCCATATAAACTGTTAGCAAGCACTTACCTTAAAAGATCGAGTAAACTCAATGATGAATTTTTCTCAGTGTATGTCCGCTGTGCTCACACTCCTGCTAAACGCTTCTGCCGTACTGTGTGACTTTCAAGTCTCCGAGACCAGTTCAATAAATCTCCCGTCTCAAAGAGAGACTTTAATTTTCTGGACCCCTCTCCATTTCTCTTTTCAGCTCTTGTTTTTCAGATGACACAAGCACAAAACAAATAGCCCAGGAGTACATGAGAATGAAATATAACTAGAGAGCACTCAGAGAGCGGTGAGAAATAACTTTGTGTCATACGCACACACACAGCCTGATGCCACTGTTTGGAAGATCGGGGCTACAATTCACAAAGGCCCACCTCGCACACCTGAAGTGCTATTAAGTGTAGATTCATGGAGGCGAACGCAGACGGAGCGAGGTCTCGTCCAAACACACTGACAAGAGGAGCAACTTAAACAGAGTCGAGCCGAGTGAAGAGCTCAGTGCACCTCTCTATAGACGCTACATTTGCACTTCATGTCCACTTCATTCTCATTTGGGACTCTGGTTTCTTTTAATGCAGAACAGGAGGGTAAAGACTAAAACAAGAAATCAACATGAACTCAAAATCACTGCATAACATTTCCTTTATATCACCTAATATAAAATCTGCTGCTTAAAACTCACCAACAAATCAAAGTTTAGTTCGAACAGCAGGCGTGAATGCCACTCGAGAGAGAAATTAGAGATCTCAAAAAACATACACAGCAGCCTCCGGTGGATTCACGAAAACAAAAACTGCAAAAAAAAAAAAAAAAAAAACGTAGCTCGTGGGAAGAGTTTAGCGCTCTCCAAAAATGCATATCAGGGTTTCTGCAGATATCTTAAAGTCCAATTTAGGACTTTTTAAGACTATTTAGTATTAAATTTAAGACCTATATCACAATATCAAAAACACGAACACACATAAAGAAAAAATGCCAAAAAAAAATCACAAAATTAGTGGCAAAATAAATTCATTCAGTTCTGAAGACAGGTTAGATGCACCATTGAACTACAGGAAAACCAAACAAACAAACATCTTAAGGCTGATTTATACTTTCGCCTGGCGCCGCATCACACACCTCCGCTGACTATGTGCTCACCTCATGAAACAGATGAGGCTCTTTAAAACGACAGGGTACGGTTAAAAGAAAGCCACCATAAAGTCAGACGAATAAACAGAGAAGTAGGAAGTTTTTGGAACTACATCATATCATTAATATCATTCAAGATTTTTAAACAATTTAATTTATTTTTTATATATATAAGTTATTATAATGATTATAAAGATTTTTAAAGCCATGATTTTTAAAATCAAACTTTGTTGCATCACTTGCTTTTGTTCATAACTTGAACAGTTTTACCTATTATATATATATATATATATATATATATATATATATATATATATATATATATATATATATATATATATATATAAATAACTATATTATTATATATATTATTAAATATTAATGGCTAAAGAACATCAGTTGCTTTACAATTATATATTTTTTTATGGAAAGAATAAAAGCAAAAAAAGTTTACTTACTAAAAATACTGATGTTTTTTATTTTGCCCACTTAATGATTCACACATTACTGGTTGGTTAGTTTCTGTCCTCTACTTATAGGCTAAAAAGTCAATAATGGTTCTGACCAGCATTCCTGACCACTATAACCAATAAAGCCAAGAAAAACAGACATCAGTATATCGTAAACCGATAGATTCAAATATTCCTTTCCAGTTATCAACTTTTGCCATGACCTGTTTTGGCTTTAACAAACTTATCCCCGTTTTTCCAAACGTTTTACCAAAAACTTGCCTCCTTTCCCACGGCTGTTGTAATTTCTTGCTAAGAATTATTGTTCATCTGGGTCTCCCTCTGATCACGCATGGACGGATCATAAAGATGTCTGTACAGTCATACCTGTTTCAGACAAAATCTCTTCAAAGTGACTCATGCTGCGCTGCGCAAACTGTTTGCTCGAGTCTCAAACAATCCCATGCGCTCCACCAGCCGAAATTATGTTGCGCACACCCAAAGCGAACCTCCACAAACTCTGCGATGACATCACATTCGCCACGTGCACTGAGCTCAATAACAGAAAGCTGATTGGCTATTGAATGTTGGTCTCATTTGAAAACCAAACAACAACTTGATTTAAATGAGCACTAGATGTAGCGTTAAATGGACATCAGAAAAATAAGACCTGTACTAAAATATTTAAGACCTAGAACAGCTCTTTTTTAAGGCCTACAATTTAGATTGTAAAATTTGAGACTTTTTAAGACTCGGCAGTACCCTGATATGTAGAGGTATGTAATTAGAATGAGCCTGCGTTGGATCCATCTTTACTGACTAAATGCACACGACAATAAGCATCGATTAATCGTGCAGCTCTAGTTTTGGCACATTTTGCCCTCTATACTCTTGCAGCATCTCGATCAAGTTGTCTGGTCATCTTTATCATGTCTTTGTGGATTGCATGAAGTCTGGTTTGGAGATCCTAATATCAAGAAACAACCATATACAGCATACCAGTTTTGTCTGCAGCAGTTTAGAAAGGTTGAGTTACATCTTTCCATTTTACAGTAGGGTCATAGAACGTTTCTATTCAGATTTAATTAAATATTATACCAGTACAGCCTGAAAGCTGATCTCCATCTTTGTAATTCAGGAGAGCGCTTGACTGTCAGCTTTTCCTCAGGTCATTGAGGGTGAAGAGGGGATTCTGGGAGTTTTCCCGGAGGGGGCGGCGGTGTGATTAATATGGGTGTCACCGGGAGCTCCATCGTGCCTCATAACAGCACCCGATCTGAATAACCTCTCGGTTTAATGTGGCCTCCACATTGCCTGCGGCTGTGGCTTTAATGCCATTATTAACCCTTTTCCACCCACATCACACATTCTTACCAACTCCTACACACATATAAGCTTGATATATGACACAATATGGCTCGGACAGAAACCCTTGTGTCAAAATAGGAGCAGATGCTGAAGGAGAAGCGAACAAAAACTATTTTAAAAGCAACTTATATCAAACAATTGTACAAATTTAGAATGAAAAATGTACATTTAAAGTAAATTAGAGAGGAATTAACTCTAAATGCAACTACTAAACGCAAAATCCAGAATGAAGGTAACACTTTGGATTTTGTGGCGGTTCATTTAATTAACTACAGCTTTATTCATTCGTTTTCCTTCAGCTTAGGCCGTTTATTCATCAGGGGTCGCCACAGTGGAATGAACTGCCAACTTATCTAGCATATGTTTTACACAGGATGTCCTTCTAGCTGCAACCCAGTATTGGAAAACACCCATACACACTCATACACACACATGCATTGTGGCCAATTTAGCTTACTCAACAATAGCGCATGTGTTTGGACTGTGGAAGAAAGCGGAGCACCCGGAGGAAACCCACACCAACACAGGGAGAATATGCAAACCCAGCCGGGACTCGAACCAGTGACCTAACCACTGAGCTACCATACCATGTAATTACATAAACAGTTGATATAGTTAATAATACTATCCTTTCTTCATCTATATTAAGCTGCTTTGGCACAACCTACAGTAAAATGCGCTACGTGAAGTTTCTCAAACTAATTCCGAGAGGAGCATGTGATAGGATTGACTACAGCTGATCCCTATCACTAATCACTAACTAGCCAATCGGATCACTCTAAATTCAATATAAATATCCAGCCTAAACTTCATTCCTCATCTTCGTTTTGGAAAACCCCCCCACCCCCTTTCCATCCCTTCTCCCTCTTCCTCAGTTTGGGCGACACGGTGGCTCGGTGGCTAGCACTGTTGCCCCACAGCAAGGAGGTCATTGGTTCAACACTAGCTGAGCCAACCGATACTCTCTGTGCGGAGTTTGCATGTTCTCCCCGTGTTCGCGTGGGTTTTCCCCGGGTACTCCGGTTTCCTCCCACACTCAAAAACTATGCAACAAAAGTTAAAGTCACAAGCACTTACTACAAACTAGCACAACTAGTGATCTATTTTGGGAAGCTATCGAGAACTACCTGATCTCATATCCCTCCAAATGCTTATTGACCAGGCGGGAGCCTTGGGCTCATCTATCACCGAGCTCAGGGGTTTCTCCCGGGACAGCATGCCAAACTAACTTAAATAGTCAAGCATTATCTAAGTGTGAACTCTTGAAATAAATAAAGATGAACTGAATATTAATATTACATTTAACTTTCACGCCTGCTTCCATGACACAGAGTTTATTCCTCACATTTTACATCTCCTTATACAGTCTCTGACATGACAGACACATAAATATTAAAGTCGCGAGGCTATAGATTAACATATGCCCATAGAGATCCTATAAAATACAGGGAGCAGATATATTGCCTGTATAGAAGATGGTCATAAAGTCATAACAGATGCAAGTCTATGGGGATGAAATCTGCGGTATATGATGCATTTCAAACATTCAATCCCACTGGTCACACCAATGAAAATGGCACTTCACTGTTAGTACAAACTCTTTTAAAAACATCATAACATCACAGATGCCAAAAAGCAAGTGCCAGAATCAAATCAAGCGAACAATGCAAATGCCTTTTTGCTTTGTTTGAGTGCGAAATGTCTCCACGTTCATTTCATTATCATTTACGATGAGTCTTCTAAGCAGTCTGTGTGATCTTGAAGGAAAATTAGATTTCCTTTGCAAGAAAATTGGCTGTAAAGACCTCCAACAAGAATTCCCACCTGAGCTGTTGCATTTTGCCTGAGAGGAAACAATAAAAAGGGATTTAAAGTGTATCACATCAGACTTTTATGTATTTGCGCCTATCTTTGAGTTTCAATAAATGGCAATAAATAAGCGCCTGCACTTTACTCCCGCACTTTTCTTCCTGGTTCCACAAGGCTTCGGTGATGAATGGATACAGACAGATCTGAAAAATGAGCATACGGTAACCCGCAGATGAGAGACT